>NC_081842.1:156862674-157163745 GCF_963259705.1 Myotis daubentonii
ATGCCCTTGACCGGAATCGAACCTGGGACCTTTCAGTCCGCAAGCCGACGCTCAATCCACTGAGCCAAACCGGTTTTGGCCTTCATTCACTTTTAAAGATTATTAATTTACACTTTCTCTTCCTTCCTTCTTTATTTTTGTGACAATTTTTTAGGTTCCTAAAATGTGCTTGATGTTGTTAGCTGCTGGGGACAAAACACTCAATCACACAGTATGATGCTTATGGTCTGGGAGGATTCACATTCCAACTTTGCCATTTTACTACCTGAGGGACTTTGGTCAAGTCACTTCATTTCTCTGAGCTTTGGTTTCATCTTTTGTAAAACGGGAGTAATAGTAACTCCACTGAGTAGCAACAATGGAAAGATAATTAAATGAGGTAACATTTCCAAATTGCCTCCATAGAGTGCCTGGCATATAGTAGGAGCTTACAAAATAGGAGTCTATTATAGATCCTATTATAACCTGATATTTAGGTTTATCTCCCCACAGTCTATGAGGAATTCTCTGAGGGTTTTGGCATCTAAGTTTTATTCAGCCTCAGAGAGCCTCATGAACATTCCCCTTCAGCAACCCTTAGACCAAGAATTGCTCCATTCCAAAGATCTGGAATTCTCAAAGCCCCTTACAGACTCCAGCTTCTATCCTTCAACATCTCTCTCCAAGTTCACTCTCCCACTAAATGAGCTTGTCAGTCCCTTTGGTATCTCTGGTCTCTGGATCTCATCTTAGTTTCCCAAACTGTCAGCCACACCCCTGCAACCTCCACCCTATCCCTTTTCTCCACGTCATTTTCATTTCCTTTCATGTTCCTCCTGCATTCCACAGCAGAACTATTCACTGCCACATTCTCACCAGGACATAACTCTTTTGTCCATGTCACTGGCCATGGCAATCTCTAACTCTGAACCAGCCCAATTACTTGTTTTTCTTCTCATGCCTTTGGTTTACCTGTTACTGATGGAGAAAACCACTCAGCCATGCAGATGCTCATCTCCTTCAGCTTCTATTTCCAACCTTACAGTCCCCTCCACACTGCCCAGGGCATCTCTTATGAATCTTTAATTGGCTTGCTTTTCCTTTCCTCCTATAGCAATGGCTCTAGCATGAAACCTTGACTAGTCTCCTTAAACCTTCTTCTCAGTACCATCCTCCTGAAATCACCATCCCCACCACCATTCAAAGCTCATTTGTACATCCTTTCCTACTGTCCCGCTGTCCCAGAAGAAATGTGTTCTTACTCTTTACAAGATTCCACCTGTGCTCTTGATCCTTTCCACTCCCGACTTCGCTCAAACCTGTCTGAACCAATCGTTCTACTCCTATCTGTCTCTTCCTTTTCATTGGCTCTTCCTCATTAGCCTTCAAACGTGCATATCACTGGTCTTAGGAAAATTCCTACTGCCCTACTGGTTCCTCTGGGCACCACTCTGTTTCTCCCTGCTACTTCACTGCCACATTTCTCAATAGGATTGTTTATCTCATCACATTTTCATCTATCATTTCAATTGTCACTAAAATTGTGTTTTCCCTTTCACCACTCTACTGAAACTCTCTTGGGGTCACCAGGCATCTCCTGACTGACAAAGCCAGTGGAATATGTTCTCATCTTCTTGGCTTTGTTTTTGGATGCTACTGACTGCTTCCTTCTTGAATTTTTCTCCTCCTTTGGTTCATCTAATAATAATTTCTCTTGGTTTTCTCCAAAATCTCTGAGGTTCCTGTCACAGTTTTCACTAATGGTTCCTCTCTGCCCATTCTTTCAATATTAGTGATGTTCCCCAAGTTACCCTGCTTAGCCCTTTCTCTTCATTTTCTTTATTTTCCCTTTTGGATGATCTCGCCCATACTTATGATTTCAACTCTGACATACTGTAGATTGATGATTTTTAAATCTATGACTCCATTTCCCAATTCCTCTCCCAAACTCTGCTCCCTCTGGTAATAGCTAATTGGATAGGTTGCACCCAATTCAGTGAGGCTCACCTGCCCCTTCATAATCTGACCACTCCATCCCTACCACTTCCCAGCTTTATTGTTAGGTGCTTTCAGTAATTTTCATGGTGAAGGAAGCTAAGACCTTTGTCAGATCCTCTTTCGTTCTCCATCTCCTCTATTATAAGTAACTAGTGATTATTAAAAATCACTATTAATATTATAAGCAACTTCCTGTCCTGGGCCCTTTCAAAATTTAAATGGCACCCAAAGAACTTTATGATTTATATCAAGGTGAGAACGGCCTTAATTGCCAGGCTCACCCTGAATTAAAAGAGAGGAAACAAAGAAATAGCCCCAAGCAATGAGAAACCTGGCACCTGGTTAGAATTTGCCTCATGTCTCTTCATATATACCAGGAAAGAAAATTTCCAATGTCATGTAAATAGTGTTTAATATCCTTAGAATATGATTTTGTAAGGAATGTCCAAAGCGATATGCTGAAGACATCTAATTGCCTAATTTTTTTGTTTTGTTTTAAATTGAGAAGAAAAGAAAAACAAAAAAACAAAACTACAACCTGGGCTTCTTGGTCAGCAGGGGGAGCACTACTACTTTGCTCTGGGAAGATTTTCACCAAGGCAACAACTGTGTTTAATATAGACCACATCCTAGCAACAGGGAGGAAAAAAACAATGATACGATCGATAAATTTGCTCCCCGTGGTTGCAGTTTTCAAAAATAGCTTTTTTAGCCTTTGTAATTTAATAGTGTTAGCTTAGAAAAGGGTCATCTGCTGTCTTTTCATCTTCCCTGTCCTTCCTTTCAGCCATATTCTAATTAGAGACAAAGGTGTTTATTTAATCCAAAAGACAGGGTTTAAAATGGGTCACAGAGACTAGTGTTACAGCACCTGGTCAGCATTTAGGCTGTGTATATAATACAGAAACAAAGACACTGATGTGCTCATTTTATTTAAACTGGGCAAAACAGTGAAAGAAATCAGTCACATTGGACGTCTGTCTAAAATGACCTTTTGTTTGAGTGAATTGATTCAGGGAGATCGAAATGGGGACATGGTGTCCTTCCCAGACTCAGCTGGAGTGAAGCCTATCACGCAAGCATGACAGCGTCGTGCGAAGGAAGAGTCCCAGACCAGGCTGTCACCTGGGTTCTGCTCTGTGATCACGTACAAACATTAACTCTTTGTACTATGGTTTCTTCTGTTGCTAACATAATCACTTGTATGAAGAGAAATTATATACTAGATCTGAAAATACCTTGAAAGGTCAAGAAATATCTACATATAAAAAATAAATATCTATATAATAAACAAAAGACCTACTTTGACACATATGTCTATACACGTATAGGTTCTAGATGCATATATAATGTATATATACCTTAATACATGCATATATGTGCATACATATATATGTATACATGTGTGTATGTATGTGTATATATAGCTAAATAGATTTATTTATATCTATAAAAGACATATATAAATTTATACACACACAGGAGGTGAACAGGTAAAGACAATTCTTTCTGAAAGGATTCTGTTTATAATAATTACTAGGGGCCCGGTGCACGAAATTCGTGCACTGGGTGTGTGTGGGGGGAGGGGAGTGTCCCTCAGCCCAGCCTGCCCCCTCTCACATACTGGGAGCCCTCAGGCGTTGACCCCCATCACCCTCCAATGGCAGGATCGGCCCGTTGCCCAGGCCTGATGCCTCGGCCAGAGGCGTAGACCCCCATCACACTCTGATCACCTGATCAGCCCCTTGCCCAGGCCTGACGCCTCCACCAGAGGTGTCAGGCTTGGACAGGGGACCCCCATCTTCCCCTGATCACTGGCTCTGGCCCCCGCCCAGGCCTGAGGCCTCTGGCCCAGGAATCATGCCTGGGCAGGGGACCCCCATCTCTCTCTGATCGCTGGCTCCACCCCCCGCCCAAGCCTGATGCCTCTGACCCAGGCTTCAGGCCTGGGCAAGGGGACCATCATATCCCCCCAATCCCCGGCTCCGCCCCCCACCCAGGCCTGATGCCTCGGCCAGAGGAGTTGACCCTCATCACCCTCCGATCACCAATCACCGGATCGGCCCCTTAACCAGGCCTGAGGCCTCTGGCAGAGGTGTCAGGCCTGGGTAGGGGACCCCCAGCTCCCCGCGGTTGCAGGCTCCGCCCCTGCCCAGGCCTAATGCCTCTGGCCTAGGTGTCCGGCCCGGGCAGCGGGGACCCACAGCTGCAGCGGCCCCGCGATCGTGGGCTCCGCTTTAGGCCCAGGCAAGGGACCCCTAGCTCCCGGGACTGCCAGCTTCGACCGTGCCCAGCTCCCATCGCTGGCTCCACCCCTACTTCCTGCTATCACTGGCCAGGGCGGCAAAGGCGCCTGATTCTCCGATCATGGCTGGGGGGCAGGGCAAAGGCGGCCCCAGGGCCGCCTTTGCCCTGCCCCCCAGCTCTTAGCTCCCCCCTGGGTTTCCAATCACTGTCAGTGGCAGGGGGCTTCTTCCTGCTTTCCCTTTCGCCTCCCTGCATTGTGCCTACATATGCAAATTAACCGCCATCTTGTTGGCAGTTAACTGCCAATCTTAGTTGGCAGTTAACTGCCAATCTTAGTTGGCAGTTAACTGCCAATCATAGTTGGCAGTTAACTGCCAATCATAGTTAGCAGTTAATTTGCATATAGCCCTGATTAGCCAATGAAAAGGGTATCGTCGTACGGCAATTACCATTTTTCTCTTTTATTAGATAGGATTCCACTCACTCACTGAGACTAATAATAGCTTTCAGGCAGAAACAATAAAGAATGCAGGGCTCTGTTGATGTCATTTTCTTCTTAAAATTCTCTTTTGGTGAGAAGTTTGTATTTCTTATTTTCCATGCACATTTCATAAGAAAAGAAGATGATGCTTTAACTAAATAAAGCTTATAATACCCACCCATCCGTATCTAATAACATGCCTGATAAACACTTCGGTCAGTTCACTTTTCCTTGTCTCACTTATACCATGAATGGAAAGATGGCATCAACAAAAGGTTTCTGTAGGCATTTTTAGTGAGATAAGTGATAAAAAATAATGATTTTGAATAAAGAGAAATCTAGTTCAGCATGATAAAAAGTATGTATTTTAATCACTTAGTTTCTGAAATGGCTGATTTATTTTTTCAGTAAATCTTTTTATTTTTCCAAATGACAACAAATAATTTAACATGGGACATTCGGATTGCTGTTTTGTGTTTTTTTAAGTAGTGAATTTTAAAGAAACAAATGGAATAGCTTTTATTTTTACCAATATAAAGTAGCATTTCACCTGTGGCTGGTTAACAGAAATTTGAAGTGAGGTACTCGTGAAGTCAAAGTAACAAATTTAATTCCTGTGAGGTTTAGGTTTACTCATCCTATCTAATCATTTGTGTTACAAATATTTATTGCTGTCCAGGTCTGAGACCAGAAAATGAAATGCCATTTAAACAAGGCAAAACTATCTCCATCAAAAAGAGGCAACCGATTCAAGTCCTTTACCCTACTTCTAAGTGTTTTCAGTATTGTCTTATGGTATGTCAAACTACATTTTATATTCATGTAGTTCTTAGGAATGGTTATAGGTTGAAGAATATCAGGCATTGTAGTTCAACCCTACAGGAAAACTGGTAGCATACCAGACAGAAGGCTGAAATGCAGTGAAAAATATCCTGGACTAGGAACTAGACATAGTGTATTTGAATCCCAAATCTTCCATTTACCACCTCTGAGCATTTAGACAAATCACTAACATTCAGCAGCCTCTATTTCCTCATGGAAGTAGGGAGAGAGGTATCTCAACTTACTGTAGAGATTAAATAAAATAACCTGTGTAAAGTATTTAGCATAGGGCTTAGCACAGAGTAAGTAAACAGTGGCTATTTTTATCCTCCTTACCATTATTTTGACTCCTATTAAAGAGGTATTGTAAAAATTAAATGAATATGGACTATGGACCATATTCTTTCTTGAATTGAAAATATTTTGTATACCAGTAAGCATTAAACTCATGTAAAATATCTCACTAAAAGGAAATGATGCTAAAAAAATTAAATGAATTTTTTATTCATTAATTAAAAATTCAATTGGCAAGTTATTGTACATTATGCACAAAATACTGAACTAATTATCAACAGTCTTATATGAGACTATTTTATTGGTCGGATGTAGTACAACAACAAGGATAGCCTGGATAAATGACAAAAATCATATTTTAAAGGCATCAAGTTGCTATGGATGCAATGAAGATTAAATGAACTAAAATTCCAGAGAAAGTAGAATCCTTTCCAAATTGAACCGACACTATCTGATATTTTTTCCCTAGGGCATTTGCTAATCGGGACTGTGGGTTAAAGAGAACTTCTGCTGGGGTTAAAAGGGGGAAAAAGAAAAAAAAAAACAGCAGGAAAGTTTTTAACAGTTTTAAAGGGATAATGTGACAGGAAGAAGGACACTCAAACACATGGTTGACTTTCCCCATAACATATTCGCTGAATTGTGGTACTGCACAGGAGGCTATAGGGCTAAGGTAAAGCTCCTAAAAGACGTAGTGAAATCTACCTCTCAGAGCCTTGAAATGCTTGGAAGATAAAGATCCCCTAGGGAGGACCTTGCCTCAAAATGCCTCCAGTTTCTCCTCAAGACATTTACCAGATATTGAAGTTGTGAGGCACAGGAGCTGACGAGTTGGGCTGTAACTCTTGAAGAGCAGAGCTAGATCTCTTATAGTCTTTCAGGGCTGAGGTGATGATGACCCTCAGGCTCACAATCATCAACTCAGGAGAACCATGCTCCAGGAACAGGGTTGGACCAGAGGTAGAGCAAGTCTTGGTAAAACTGAAATTCTGGCCCAACACACCTCAATTTCTCATGTAATTGAAGTGACCATCCCCTTACCCCCTATGCCTATCAGAGGAAAGGGGGAACTCTCTCTGATAGAAGATAACATTTGTAATTTTTATGATATTTTTGTGACTAATGTCTGGCATATGTTATAAAATTAGTAGACATGTGATGTGTCAATAAAACGTGACTAGTAACCAAAAGAAAAGGCACGTAATAGAAGCAGTCCTATTGATGATCTAGATATTGAAATCGGCACTCAAGTTTTGCCCAATAATTCAGAGCATAAAGTAGAGGCCAACAAAGGGACCAGCAAGTCTAAAAGAGAATAATAATTACTTGTGATTGAGTTATGGTTTGTTGGGAAGTGTCCTCAACGAAGAGAAAGTGTCCAGTTTCTGTCTCCCTTATGGAGGATGGTGGTAAGAGTTGGGGAAGAGTGCTTTTTGGACTGTACACCAGGACCAGGGCCTTATGTCCTGGATTGTGAGTGAGAATAAATCCAGATTACCAAATCCAAAATTTCAAAGAGGAGTCAAGGAGTATAAGGAGTCAGGAATCAAGAACTGAAGAGTGAAGGTGAGGACTGAAGGCATACCCTGATGCAACGTGCAGGCAGAGCAGCACATGGGGAAGGCAGGAGGGAGGGGATAGATCGGAGAGATATTAAGGAAGCAGAATCAAGAGGTGACAATTGTTTGTATGAGAATGAGGGAAAGGGAAGAATCTATGTTGTCTCCGAAGCTGGGTTATTGGGTGAGTGTTTCTCAGATGGGAAAACCCAAGGAGAAGCAGGTCTGATGAGCAGGAAGGAGGCTTGAATATGGGACATTTTAGGTGCCTTCACTGAACTCACATGCACATATGCATACACAAGTGAGAACTTTGTCTGAAATATAGAGGTGGGTGTCATCGAGCAATGGGAACAAAGCTGCTTAGGGAGAATGTTTCAAGTAAGAAGAGATAGAATCCTGAGGGATATCGACTCTGAGGGTTCAGAGAGGGGGAAGGGAAACTTGAAAGGAGACACTGGTGAGAGAGGATTAGAAATAAAATAAAAGAGCTTCATGGAGACGCAGAGGAAAGCATGGCTTATGAAAAGGGGTACCTTCAAATATGAATGAGCAAAAGGTAATATTAAAACTTAAAAAAAGCCCTAACCAGTTTGGCTCAGTGGATAGAGTGTCGGCCTGCGGACTGAAAGGTCCCAGGTTCAATTCCGGTCAAGGGCATGTACCTTGGTTGCGGGCACATACCCAGTAGGAGGTGTGCAGGAGGCAGCTGATCGATGTTTCTCTCATCGATGTTTCTAACTCTCTATCCCTCTCCCTTCCTCTCTGTAAAAAAATCAATAAAATATATTTTTTAAAAAACTTAAAAAAAGAAAGCATTAGAAATTAGCAAAAGGAGATTCTTTGGAGAAGTGGACATTAAGAATCAGAAGAAAAGGAACAGCATAGGTTAGTTTTGAGAGAGGGTGAGGTTCTTGTTTGTTTTGTTTTCAAGGTGGGAGGGACTTAAATATGTTTATACTAGAGGCCTGGTGCACGAAATTCATGTACTGGAGGGGGAGTCCCTCAGCCTGGCCAGTGCCCTCTTGCAGTCTGAGACCCCTTGCTCCTTACCGCCCACATGATGGCTGCTCCCTACTGCTCAGTTTGCTGCTCCTTAGCGCTGCCCTGGAGGCAGGAGAGGCTCCCGCCACTGCCACTGCACTAGCTGGCCATGAGCTCAGCTTCTGGCTGAGTGGCGCTCTTCCTGTGGGAGCACACTGACCACCAGGAGGTGGCTCCTTCCTTGAGTGTCTGCCTCCTGGTGGTCAGTGTGCATCATAGCAACCAGTTGTTCTGGTCATTCTGCCGTAATGGTTGCTTAGGCTTTTATTATATAGATGCTGAAGAGAAAGACCTCGTAGGAAAAAAGTGGCTGAAGATGTGGGAGGAGATAAATAATGGTGTCAAGTCCCAGAAGAGGCAGGAAGACAGAAGATTTGAGTTTAAAATAGGTGTATGTGTGGGTGTACCTATTTATATATCAGTAAGACTACAAAGATAAAAATCAGTTCTCACTGAATAGGATTTTTAATATAGTAATATGAAATATACCTAATGTTTTAAGTGGAAGTACTATTAATAACCAACATAATATAATCCAAACAAATGCCCATTTAAAAAATTTTATTTTAGAAAGTGATTTTTTCAAAATGCTTCACTTTGTCTTCTTAGACAAAATGTTCTGAACATAACCTGACCTTTGCTTGATGACTCCCTCTGAGCATCAGTCACTGTGCAGTGCTATCAGACCGCCATGCCCCCAGGGGCATTGGAGGGCCACAGGGCTGCTATCCCAGTGCCAAATGGCTCCAGACAGCTGCACACTTGGAGTTCTTCTTCTTCCCTCCCTGTCACTGTCACTTCTCTGCTGTTGTCAGTGTCCTGACTCCCTGCTTCTGATGTGTTGCCTTCACTTTGTACGCACCCAAGAGTGGCTCAGACCATCCTCAGGCATGGACAGGGGACCGCTTGTTCTGCCACTCGGATGCCTTTATGCAGAGCCCTGATCCAAAGGAACTCTAGTTGGCGTTGGTGGTATAGTGGTGAGCATAGCTGCCTTCCAAAGGAACTCTAGCCTTCCTGCCTCCAAGTCCTCACCTGGGCTTCAGGAGGGAGTTGAGGTGGCTGCAAGTCTGACTTCTTGGATGTGGAGACACAATTGGCTGGCCAGGCAGCTTGGCCCAGCCTCCCCTCAGTTCCCAGGCACTCTTCCTCCTCTTGGAGGTGTGCAGACCTGAGTCACCAGGAAGCAGGGATTAAACACTCCTCTACCTCAGGTCCTGAGCTACCTGGCACTGCTGTAAATAAGTTATGCAAACTGACCAGTTTTTTATTTGTGTTTTTATGTCAATGGGGCCAACTTAGTTGGTCCCCAGTAAAAGGGGATGGACTTTTATGGCTTCCTTTCATGCTCTCTAGGAACCAGCCACAGCAGGGGCAGATTAAATTACCCCATAGTTAGCATCTTGGTCTAAATCCCCAGGAGAAGTTAAACCTCTCCCTTTGCCTAGAGAGCCCATCTGCACACAGGTACCCACAAGAGCAGAGGCCAAAGTTAGGTGGGAACTGCTGCTGCTTCCCCTACAATTGGTCTTTTATGCCAACATTCATATTAAAAAAATACATTTTTATTGATTTCAGAGAGGAATGGAGAGAGAGAGATACAAACATCAATGATAAGAGAGAATCACTGATTGGCTGCCTCCTGCACACCCTCTACTGGGGACCAAGCCTGCAACCTGAGCAAGTGCCCTGACAAGTTCATAGGCCGATGCTCAACCACTGAGCCACAACGTCTGGGCCCAACATTCATATTAACTGCAGGGATGGTTTTAATTCTATATCCTCTGGTTCCATCCTTACTCCTGAGGTCTCACATACAAGAGTGGGAACTGGCTCTCAGGGGTTCAGAATTATGAAGGAAATCAGAGTATATTACCCTAAACTATGACATTTTGGTTTAAGGATTATTTTGAGCTAAATGCACTGAGCAGGTGTAAAAAGGGTGCTCTGACCTCCCCTTTTCTTCCTAAATGCAAGTGATAAAATTCCATGTGAATGATGTCCTCTGTATATCAGGAGGAAAGAAACATATTCAGGGAATTGAGTCCCAGAGAATTCTGTACAAACTGACCTTGTAAGAATAACTCTTTTCTAGAACAAAAGAAATGAACAACATAGGAACAGACTCATAGACACAGAGAACATTTTGATGATTGCCAAAGGAGAGGGGTTTGGAGGACCAGCTGCAAATGATGAAAGGCTTAAGAAGCACAAATTGGGTAGTTACAAAATAGGGATGTAAATTACAGCACAGGGAATTTAGTCAATAATATTATAATAACTATGTATGGTGCCAGGTGGGTACTTGAAATATTGGGGGAATCACTTTGTAAAGTATATGCTTGTCTAACCACTATGCTGTATACCCGAAACTAATACAAAATAATATTGAATATAAACTATATTTTAAAAAAATAAAATAAAAAATAAAACACTTATCTTAATCTTACATTAAAATAAAATAAAAAATAACTCTTTTCTTCCTTTAGCCTCCCATTGATTTTAGTTGATTTTCCACAATTGCCTCTCTTTGTTCAATTTAGCATAAAAGCATTTAGGTTTTTCCACTTCTTTGGGTCTTCATTTACTTATGAAGGCTCTATGTTACATAAAACCTATCTATACTAATAAAAGCCTAGGTGGCCCTCATGCGCGATGTTGTCACAAGATGGCCACCACGAGATGGCTGCCACGAGATGGCTGCCACGAGATGGCCGCCACGAGATGGCTGCCACGAGATGGCTGCCACGAGATGGCTGCCACGAGATGGCCACGTGCACAGCGGAGGCGGGCCCGGTGGCTGCTCCACACGGTGAGGCCTGCGAGTCCCACGGCTCCTTGCGGTGCAGAGGAGGCCGGTCCTGGCAGAGGAGGTGGGTCGCGGCAGGGGAGGGCAGTTGTGGGCAGGAAAGGGCAGTTGGAGGCGATCAGGCTGGCAGGGGAGGGCAGTTGGGGCAATCAAGCAGGCAGACAGGCAAGCAGTTAGGAGCCAGCGGTCCTGGATTGTGAGAGGGATGTCTGACTGGCAGTTGGACATCCCCCGAGGGGTCCCAGATTGGAGAGGGTGCAGGCCGGGCTGAGGGACACCGCCCCCCCCCCCCCCCGGGTGCACAAATTTCGTGCACTGGGCCACTAGTATTAAATAAAGTTTGTATGATTTTATCCTGTTACTTTGTCTTACATCAGTTTTATTCTTAGACCTGGCAAGAGACTCTAAGAGGGTAGAGGTAAAGTTTTGCCTCCCTTAAAATTACTTCTGGAAAATAGCTTTGTCTCTGAATGAAGCAGTCAGAATTTTCTGTTGTCCTCTTTCTTTCAAGTGTCTGGTAAAACTCTAGTCTAGGTGCAAAGAGCTTTGTAGCTGTACATCAGGCACACACATATAGATAGAATCACATTCTCAGAGGCAGATGTGATATGATCAAGAGTGTTGGCAGCCGCTGCTTGTGGGTTTCTCAGCACTCAGTGGCCATTAAAATTTGATAGCAAATGTTATCCAACATTTATATAGTAAGACCCTGCCTAGTAAATGTGCAGTGATTGTGAAATCATCAACAATGAGATTATGGAGGCTGTTAAAGTCAAAATAGTTTCCTATTTCTCTCTCCTCAAAGCAAGTTCCCCCCGCTTGAGTGTTATGTAATAAGCTTTGTGGAGCAGTTGTTTATAGTGGTAAAATCTACTTCTAGGCAAGAGAGTAAAAAATAGAAATTGAAAAAAAAACAAAACCCAGTTACATTTGATAAAAAAATGATGTCATTTTTTTCATGTAAACAGATATGTGTATACATTCTATACTAATAAAAGGGTAATATGCTAATTAGGGTGGAGATCTTCCAGACAAAGCCACAGCAGCTGCGAAGGGCCCAGGCTCAGGCCAGCAGTGGCAGCAGCCGTGGGGTAATGGGGGAGGCGCCTTCCCCTGGTCCTCCAGATTGCCTCCCGCAGAGGGAGGCCAGACTGTGGCTTAGGCTGGGAGTGGAGACAGAGGCAGTTAGGGGCGATCAGGCAGGCAGGCAGGTGAGTGGTTAGGAGCCAGCAGTCCCGGATTGCGAGAGGGATGTCTGACTGCTGGTTTAGGCCTGATACCACAGGAGTCCCAGATTGGAGAGGGTGCAGGCCAGGTTGAGAGACCCCACACCCCCGGCCTCTAGTAAACACATAAAAAATCATTTGAAAAAATGCACGCAAGAGTATTAACAGTAGTTTTGTACGGGTAATGACAAAAGTTACTTCGAAAAGTATCATTTGGCTTTAGAGTGGTATAATTTACATGCAGTGAAATGCTGTAACCCATTTAAGTATACAGTACTATGAATTTTGACAATGTATACATATTTGTAATCATTACCACAATCAAGACAAAACACTTGCATCTCCCCTCAAAAGTTTCTTCATGCCCCTATTAATCAATTCTACTTCCCCCAACCTCCAGCTCCAGGCAGCCACTGATCTTCTTTTTTGCAAAGTACTTTGAATTTTCTTTATTTTCCTTATCTGTATATTGCAATATTCTCTAGTGAACATATATTTCTTTTTAAAATTAAAAATATATTTTAAAAACTTAAAAACATATTTTAAACATATTTTAAGATTATGTTAAAAATATGAAAGAAATACAAAACATTAATCTATGAGATAAAGTTATTTCAAAATTGATTTATATATTTCTCCCCTATAATATATGCACCAAAGGGTGGAATTTCTATTTTCTTGCTTTTCCTCCTTTTCTAAAGAACCTCCCCCCTCCCCAAACCACCCCTGACACTCCAGTTATTTGGCTGAACCAAAGTTGCTCAGACCGACACTGCCCCCAAGGTCCACAGCTCCCATCCCCTCATGAATCAGTGGCCTCTAGAGGTTATAACAATCTTCTTACACAAAAGGAAAAAAAAAAGGGAGACAGCCCCTTTTTCAGAAGGTTATAGATATATAACATTGATTTCTATCTATTGCTTAGGACACTCATCTAAATTACTCTTCTTCCCTCAATTTTGTTTGAAATAGCTCCCAACCGTAGAGAGATGATTACACGTAGTGAAAGCTTAAACACAGTCCGAATATCAACAAGATTTCCTTCCATGGATAAGTCTCCTGCAAAAATACTGGAAACTTTCTAAGACTCTAGTCTAGGAAATGAAGGAAAACAGTGGTGAATGAAATAGACAGGATCTTGGGATTAGGTGAGGATGTTGCAAATCTAAGAAGCTGGTAGCTTCCCTACCTACAAAGGTTATGAAGAAGATCCTAACCCACGTATGAGGTACACAAGGTGCTTCCATGAAAGCCAAAACAAATGATCAAATATTTATTGAACACCCGCCTGCCTCCTATTCAGATACAAAGTCCTCCTTTGTACCAAAGCACCATGTGCACTTCAGATGATGCAGCCTAGAAACCCTGATCAGAACACAATTTTATTTCATTAGCATTGCTCCAAGGGAGTAGTGATCCAGGTTACACTGCCTGCTTCCTGTGGAAGAACTTTACATACATTATTTTTCTTAATTTCTCCATTTTACAAATGAGGAAATCGAGGTGTTGAGGGCTTGGGCACATTGCCTGAGGCCGCATGGAAAGTAGCAGAACTGGAATTTAAACCTCCAAAGCCCTGCTCTCCTCAACGGCCTCACGCCTGTTTGCTCTGCAAACAATGGCAGCAGCGCCCTTTCCCTTTAGTCAGCTTGTTAATGTTGTACTGAAAGCATTTGCAAAGAACTCTCATGCATGTTTGCAAGGCTTATGCCTGTACCTTCCTCTTCTCTTGAGAATATGTCTTTCACTCATTTCCTCTTGAGTCCTCAAGTATGAGATAAAGCAAAAAATGACTGGCTTTTATATATTTGTCTATTTGTTATTGAGGAAGCACTATCACCATGGAGAAAGGGAACAACTCAAAACGTATGTCCGGCTCCTTTGCTTTAGTTACACCGATCTGTTAGGTTGATTCTTCACAGAATTGAGCAGTTGCTAGAACATGGTGCAGATAGAGCATTTACTTTTCCCTCAACCTTTGAATTAAGAAGATTAATTAAGATAGTTAATATTTATTATTGTTCTGATCATTTAAAATGGAAGATAAGGGAACATTTTTATGTGCTAGGCACGAAGTGTTTTTACATAGATTATCTTATTCCTATTATTATCATTCTTGTTTTTCAGTGTAGAAAATTGTTTAGAGAGGTTAAATAATTTGTTCAAGGTCACACAGCTTGTAATTGCTCAAGGTCGGCAGAGCCAGCTTTCAAACCCAGCCTGTTATACTGTTACACAGAGCTGTTATGCTGTACTCTGCTCCCACCTCCAAATTCAGCTGGGCTCTCATGGGGTGGCATACTGAATTCATTCAAATAAAACTAATGTATTAAACATTTCCTTTAAGGAATGTTGCAAAAAATCTGAGGAAAAACAACAACAAAAATCAAGAAATCTTAGTAATAAATAAGTCAAGTGGAAAGAGAGGCCAGTTAACAAGTAAGAGGAAGTGAAATGGGGCTAGGGACAACTGGATCCAGATCTTTAACCATAACTGCCTGCTGTGGGGAGCTGTGTTGATACCTTAGAGATTTGGCAGAGAGTTACATGGCATGGGCCACTGCCTACAATGATGAGACTTTTTTATTGTATGGCTGAAAGTTTTTTTAAAGAGAAGTGTCAGGGTGGGTGGGAAGAATGAGACTAAAGGATGGGCTTTTAAAGTAATTAATTAAGAAGGACTCCATTCATTGAATGTATAAGTGCTGGAAAGATGGATAAAAAATCATTTTAATCCCTTTATGATGCTGCCTCATATAGGTCTGGTTTGGTCATGTAAGGTTATAACAACTGGTCTGGGTGGAGAATGATTCTAATAAGGTCATAGTCATAAAGGTCATAGAAGGCATCTGTTTACAATAGAGGACATCTTTTCCATGTAACCATAGTCAGCCAGCTACCTGCAGGACACTGAGTGACAGACATATGTAAATCCATTGTCATTCTTACACAAAGGCTCATAGATATCTTGCCAATGTTCAGTAATAGGATCTTTTTATGGTGGCAAGCAAATATTTATTGAGCACCTACTATATGTCAGGTTCCCATTATGGAAATAACTATAGTTATTATTAATTTAGGCATAAAATCTTCACAGCTTTTTAAAAACATTATCTCTCACATTTACCTTTTTATGTTTCAGTTGTTATAATTTTCTGCCAGGACATCATATCTCACATCAGGATTATCATCAGAGCCTCCTCAAATGGAATAAAATAGAAAAAATAAATTGTTTTAGAACTGAAAGGACATCATTTAGTCCAAATTGATTACAAGGCTTACCAGCAGTTCTCAACCTGTGGGTCACAACCCCTTTGGGGGTCGAACAACCCTTTCACAGGGGTCGCCTAAGACCATTGGAAAACACACATATAATTACATATTGTTTTTGTGATTAATCACTATGCTTTAATTATGTTCAATTTGTAACAATGAAATTGGGGGTCACCACAACATGAGAAACTGTATTAAAGGGTGGCGGCATTAGGAAGGTTGAGAACCACTGGTAGACTCTGTCATAGTCTAACTTCTCTTAAATTATTGCCTCTCTTGTGATGTTCATCTATCTCCTCAAGAATACCATTGAGTTTAACTCATAGCTTGGCTTTAAGGTCCCACCTCACATTGTGTCCCTACTCTACCTGCCCTGTCTCATTTTCTTAAATTCCCAAAGCACAACCATTCCTTTAGTCAAGCCTCATCCTTACAATTGTCTCTTTCTCATGTGCTCCTCAGGTCTACCTCTGAGACTTTGCTCACAATATTGCTCTCTCCTAGAACATCTTTCCTCCCATTCCAACTCTGGCCATCCTTGAAGAGCCCTTTATTTTCCACCTCTTCAATGAAGACTTCTTAACTGTTCTTCATTAATTATCCCTCTCTATACCAATAGTGTAATTATAATACATCCCACAATTTAGTGCTTATTATAGGATTTCAGTGTTGAAAAGGACTTTAAGATATCCAGTTCTGCCTTTTGATTTATGTGTGAATCCTCTCGACTGCACCCCTTCCAATGACATTTTGCTCTTCACTCAAACATGTATCTGAGCAGATCTTGCCATCTTTTACGTTCATTCATTCACTTAGCCAATATTTACTGAACACTTAATATTCCAGGCATTCTGCTAGGACCTGGGTTATTTGACAATGAACAGAACACAAAAATCCATGATCTGTCATGAAGAAAATCTCTCTATATAAAAGCCTAAGCAACCAGCTGACTGGCCGACCAGCTGGTAGCTATGACATGCAATGACCACCAGGGGGCAGACGCTCAAAGCAGGAGCTTTCGAGCAATAGCAACTTTGCAGAGTGCCCTCTTGTACTCCAGTACCGCTAGGGGGATGTCGGACTGCTGGTTTTGGCCCAATCCCTACAAGCCAGACTGAGGTACCCTACCTGCAAAAGGGACCCTGCTCACCCTGCAGACGTCCTTCGAGACCCAGCGCTGCCCCAGGTGAGGCCAGCAGGGGAAGGACCACAGGAGATTGGCTTCAGGGCATGTCCAGCCCATCTTGCCCAGTCCTGCCCCACCAGCCACCTTCTAATTAATTTCCTTTCAATGTGCACGAATCCATGCACTGGGCCTCTAGTATTATATAATGAGTAGTAAAGGCTAAAATAAAATAAGATGGGGCATTGTGTTTGAAAGTGACTGGAGATGCTAATTTTGGTAGAGTGATCAGAAAAGATCTCTCATAAGAAATTACTTAATTGTTGAGGAACTTAATGATGAGGAAAGGTCAGTCATGTACATAGCTGGGAGAAAAGTTTTTCAGACAGCAGAATAGTAAGCACATGACTGTGAGGTGGAGTTGGGTTTGGTGAGTTTGAGGATCAAGAAGAATGGCAGTGGGTGAAGTGTAGTAACTGTCTGGGGGAGATCTGGGAGAACAGCTGGAGAGGGAGTCTAGGGTGCATCATAGGCCAAAGCAAGAGGTTTGACAACAAACACACTTTGTAGTTAGTTTGAACTAAATATAGATCACTCTGTTTTCATTCTTGTATCTTACCTCTTTAGAATAGTCTTTTGTATATTTGAAGATATCTACCCTGTCCCCAATAAGACCTTTCAGAAATAGACATTTTCATTTATTTCTATTGCTCCTTCTCCTGTCTCAAGAGCCATCAGTATTCAGGCCAATATCTTCTATACATCCTCCACTCTTTCTACATTCCTCATAAAGGTGGTACCTAGGCCACTAACACAAGATAGAATATATCTATTTTCTTACTTCCTAATATATGTTCTAGTCATATATCTCAAGATTGCATTATCTTCTTTTTTAATTTTTTCAGTCAATTAAACTATTTAGTCATATTGAGTTTTCTGCCAAAACCTCTGGATCATTTTATACATCATTTGCTGCTAAACTATATTTCCTCTCAACTTATACTTCTGTGATGGCCATTGTGGGTTGTTGTTGTTGTTGTGGATTTAAGGGAAGATTATTACACTTATCCTTATATTTACTATTACTTGGCTTAACCCATGACACTAGCCTTTCAAATTTCCTTGGGATGCAATTTCATCATCTGCTGAATTTGATATTCCTCTTACCTGCTTAGCATATACAAATTTAATAAATATATCTTCTGAATACTCACCAAAGTCATATAAAAATGTTTATGGAGCAAGGCTAAGGACAGACTCAAATATAAGATCTATAAGAGCAGAGACTGTCTGTCTTGTTCAGTGTTGTTTCTTTTACTCACACAGTGTCTAGTCTAGAGTATGCTTGATGGATTAAATTGGGAAAAATGCTTGAGTACTTTGGTATGATACCAAGAACCTCCTTTCAAGTTGACACAGATCCACTATCACTACCCTTTGAATAATGCATAAAATTAATTGGACTGTACTCAAATTCACCCCAAGTTATCATCTTGACGATAAGGATATCAAGAGAGAGCTTCATTTTGTTGCAGTCCAAGGATACTACAATTTTATGATCAACCAGTCTTGTAACTCTTGTCAAAAAAAGAAGTGAGGTAGTCAGAGATGCCTAATTCTTTGAGAACCTGGTTCATGCTGACACCTTCAGATTGTCCAGTTGATCATTTTCCAAAGGTTTGCAATCTGGCCTTTTAAGGATCCACCGAAAAATCATGCTGGGGATTACACTGGAGAACAGATCTTCTAGCTTTGAAAATTAAAATGATATTTGTCTGTCTTCCATGTTTTCTCAAATATTTCTGGTCTTTCAGTAGTTTTCACTATAAAAGATTGGGCCTGGAAACATAAACTCACTGGAGGGAGCTGAGTGATCTTTTAAAATTACATTACAGTGGCCTTGATTTTGTTGTCTCAGACCATTTTTTCCATACCTTTTCAGTTTGAATACCATTCATCTTTACTGAAAAGACAAAAGTAAAAGAGACTTTTTTAGGCATTTACAAACTACTATTAATTCTAATGTAATCTTGATCCAAAAATAAGTATCAACATTTTTTGTTAACCACATTTTTTGTAACAAATAACGTCGTGGCTTCACATAATTCTTTATATAGGGTGATGCCATTCTTTTACTCTTCTCTGTTCATTGGCCTTTTCCTCCCATGCTTTGTATGTACCTAAGTTACATATGAGCTTGTGAGAAAATAGGCTATATAGTTACAATGCTTTCTGTAGACCTTTTTCTCTTTTTCTTTCTCATAGAGAAATCATATCGTCAAAATTTTATTTTTGATAACTTCTTAACCTCTTGAACTGCATTCCTTTTAAGAGTCTTTTGCCATGGAATCATATTTTCTTTTGTATCTCAATCTCAGACTTTTAAAACTTGGACTACATTCAACTTTTCTTTCCCTAATAATCATCCAGGGATCTTTTTCTTCAGGGGCACTATTACTTTCATTTCACCTCATTTGCAAATCTCAAGGTCTGGTCATTTCATGTACTCTTTGGGAAATGAAATTGTCAGTATGTTAAGTCAAAAGTTAATAAATAATTATTTTGGTTGAATAAAACCCTTAGTAAGTGTCTGAATATTTGAATCTCTATCATTATTCTTTCTTTTTTTAAAAAAATATTTTTATTAATTTTAGAGAGGATAGGAGAAGGAGAGAGAGATAGAAACATCAATGATGAGAGAGAATCATTGATCAGCTGCCTCCTGCATGCCCTCTACTGGGGGTCGAGCCCGCAACCTGGGCATGAGCCCTTGACCAGAATCAAACCTGGGACGCTCTATCCACTAAGCCAAACCAGCGAGGGCTCATTATTCTTTCGTATTCTATCCCACAAAATGCTTCATATGAAGCATATTTATTATTCCACTCTACAATTTCAAGTTTACTTCCCATTTTATATACCAACACAGAATAATCGATATTCTGTGTTGGTATGTATAACACCTGAGATTGTGAAATTGTGAGAATTGTCTATGACCCATTTCTCAATTATTATTCCAATTGAGATGATTTGGTACTACATTCACATTGTCATCCTTGTGTCTACGTGATTTAGAGAAGAATTGTTTGCTTGCAAGAAACAGGAACCTACTCAAGTTAACTTAAACTAAAAATGAGGCATTTGATGAAAGGATATAGGGGTATGTCATAGAATATGTGACCAGGGAGAATAACTGGGCTCTACAAGGAACTAAGTTGGGAACTGATATCACTCTCTCTGTGCTCCTTTGATCTTGTGGTACGTTTGCACCATTCTCCAGCCTTTGCATCTTTTGCTTTATGGTGCACAAGGCAGAAAATAGAGAAGTTATCTTCAATGGACATGACCCTCCAGATGCAGTTCCCTAGCCTCAAAACTCAGTGTTGACACTCCTGCTTTAAACTCACTATCAAATCTGATGGCCTTAGCTTGGCCTATGGCTTAATTTCTTTGGTGTCACAGGCCAACTCTTAGTCCAGTTATTTGGAGCTGGAGAGGAAAGGGTCTCTTGATACCAACAGATTGTGGAAAATAGTTTTTCTAAGACAGGTATGGAGCACAGCAAAAATGATTTGGGATTTTCATATTAGAACTGCCATCCTCTTCTCTATTTAGTGCCATAGGTTGTGGTTTTTTATTTTTTCTCCACTATCACAAAGTTGTTTACAGCCAAACATATCCTATACTTCTTTGTAAGATACACTCCCATCTTAGATATGAGTCTTTCATTCTAGTACTTATTTTAAACCATAGTTTAGAACTTAAATTTCATTAATTGATCGCTCCCAAATCCTCCCATTTCACTCAAAGAGAATCAACAAAAACATCCTCTATATTCTCATATATTTCAGTTGCCTTCCAATAATGTCATTCTCCTAAAGACATATCTCAGTCTCCCCACAGGAATCATCATAATTGGGTGGCATTCTTGGGCATATGTTGAGAAAGACAGCTCACTATCATTTATTGTGACTGCCTCTAAGCTCCACCACAGGGAACTTCCAAGACCAAGATATATATTTTTTTCCTCCCAAGTATTTGGTATCCTTGAACTACTGGGACTATCTATGATAATAAAAGCATAATATGCTAATTAGATCAGATGACCTTCCAAAGCCAGGGCTGTGAGGGAAGCCTGGGTCCTGGGTGCCAGAGGGAAGCTGGTGCTGGCAGCCAGGGGAAGGAATGCCTACTCTTGCCCAAATTTTGTGCATCGGGCCTCTAGTGTAGGTATAAAAAAGAAAAGTGATGTCTAAGTGAGAGACATGCAGTTTTTTAAAAAATAGCAAATGCCACATGATAATACTGAACCTCTATACCTCTCAAGGGACACTGGAAATGTTAACGAGGTTCATTTTTCTCACTAGTAGGGAGGGAAGTAATAACCCTCTCTGTGTGGATGGGGATAAATTAAGTCTTCAGCATCAAGGTCAAAGCCACATTTTACAGAAAAAGTGACTTAGTTCATGAGGACAAAAGAGACACTTTGGAGGCTGTTAGGTTAATTCCTTCAGAATACTAGGATGTCAATTTTGGTGGAAGCCATCAAGTTGGAAAAGGCTAGGTACGTCTGATCAGAACAGTGTTCTTGGCAATGGAAATGGTAACAAGCCTAAGAAACTTGGACCGCAGAACCAGGACTGTTTTTCTGGTGTTCAAGGCTACCAGCTGTCAATGCTAAGGCACAGGCAAGGACACTACTAAATAATGATAATAATAATAATAATAATAATAATATTGTCCAGATATCATAATTGCTTTGACATTGTAGACAGGTAAGGAAGGGAGCAGTTTGAAGGAAGCTCTTGTCTCTTTTGCTGCCAGGTTTCGGTAAGCAAGCGTGTCTTCAACTGTTTAGCCATCCACGCTGCAAAGATGTCTAGAGTTTATATGCAGAAAGTTAGTGAAGTTAGTATTTATAATTAGTAAGTCTTAATAACAATAATATTTTAAAATAAGAATAAAGTGCAAATAAAAAAGAAACAAGTTATTCTGCAATCCTTCCTGATGTGATTACTTTTGCTAGGTTGTAAACTTCTTAAAGTTAGGAACTATATCTCAAACTCTATGAAGCAATTAGTAATTAATATAAATTTATTATTATTGATTTATATAATGTTTATTAATAAGAATTACAGAAAATGAAGCATCCTGGAGTTGAAAGTATTAGATTTTATTCTGGTTTCTTTGTTACACTTCTTTTCCCCTAAGTTGATGGGCTAGACTTAGGTGCTGTTTCATTTCTTTCTCCTAATCTGATTTAAAAAAATTTTTTGAACATACTACTCATTCTAAACTTTCTTTTGTCTTTTCTTGCTGGGTGTGGAAATTCAGATTAAAATTCCACAGTATTGTCAACTCTGTGTTAGGCTTCTTACATCCATTTCATAGATAAGAAAACCAAGGCTCAGAGAGTTCAAGTGTATGATCCAAGATCATATAGTTAGTAAGTAGCAGCTGCAAGAATGATATATTTTAACCATAAACCAGTGAGAAAGAAAATTAAGAGGAATAGGAGTAAATAGTATGAAGTACACAGAGAAAGAGGTTTCCCTCCTCCCCCCTCTCTCTGCAGGAGAGTCAGAGAAGTCTCTATGAAGGAGATGAAATTTAATCTGTAAGATTGCCAATCACTCCATGAACAATTGAGAGTTGACTAATATGGAGCAAATATTTTTTCTTTTATTCTCATTTTAGTTATATATGATAGTTTATGTAGAGAGAATATAAATGCAAAGTAGGTAAATTGCCACCAATCTATATAATAAAAGCCTAAGTGACAGTTACGGTGGAAAGACCAGAATGACCCGTCGCTATGATGCACACTGACCACCAGGAAGCAGACGCTCAATGCAGGAGCTGCCCCTGGTGGTCAGTGCGCTCCCACAGGGGGAGCTCTGCTCAGCCACAAGCTGGGCTCATGGCTGGTGAGCGCAGCAGCAGTGGTGGGAGCCTCTCGCACCTCTGGTTCAGTGCTAAGGAGCAGTGAGCCAAGCAGTTAGGAGCAGCGAGCAGGTGGGCGGTAACGAGCTAGGGGTCCCAGACTGCAAGAGGGATGTCCCGGACTGCGAGAGGGCACAGGCCGGACTGAGTGATCCCCCCACCCCAGTGCAAGAATTTCATGCACCGGGCCTCTAGTTAGAAGATAAAGTGTTTTGCTTGACAATATGTGGAGAAAAGTGTTAGCTTGACAGTATGTGGATTTTTAAGTACATTCACAGGCTTTAATATATACAGAAGGAATCTAATGGGAGAAGATCCATTGTCAATGTTGAAATTAATAGTACATATGTCCATTCATCAAGTTTAGTTACAGTTCTCATAATACAAAACTAAACCTTGAAATGCTTGGTAAATATGCTGATTCTGGGTACAAATGAATCCTCCACTTCTGAAGGCTTGATATGGGCTGCGATTTAGGTCTCCAATACATGTCCAGCGATTTTTGGTGCCCTTTTGGGAAATACACCACTTAGCATGATCCTGATAAGAACTGAAATAAGATTGTCCAGATATCTTAATTGCTTTGACATTGTAGACATGGTAAGGAAGGGAGCAGTTTGAAGGAAGCTCTTGTCTCTTTCTCTGCCAGGTTTCGGTAAGCAAGTGTGTCTTCAACTGTTGAGCCATCCAGGCTGCAAAAATGTCTAGAGTTTATAAGGAGAAAGATAGTTAGGTTAGTATTTATATTTAGACTACAGGCCTGATGCATGAAATTCGTGCACTCAGGGGGTCCCTCAGCCCGGCCTGTGCCCTCTGGCAGTCCAGGACCCCCTTGGGGGATGTCCAACTGATGGCTTAGGCCCGCTTCCCACGGGGAGCGGGCCTAAGCCAGCAGTCTGGCATCCTTAGCACTGCAGCAGAGGTGGAAGAGGCTCCCACCACCACAGCTGTGCTCCCCCTGTGGGAGCACACTGACCACCAGGGGGAAGCTCCTGCATTAAGTGTCTGCCCTCTGGTGGTCAGTGTGCATCATGCGACCAGTCATTCCACTGTTCATTTGATTTGCATATTAACCTTTTATTATATAGGACTAGAGACCGTTTTCAGTCTGGCCACACCCCCTTCAAGGTGGGGGTCCCCACTGGGGTGCCTAGCCAGCCTGGGTGAGGGGCTGATGGCTGTTTTCAGGCTGGCCAAGCCCCTCAGCAGGGACCCTCACCCCATGGGGGTTTGGTTAGCCTGAGTGAGGGGCTGAGGGCTGTTTTCAGGCTGACGACAGCCCTGGGCTGGGAGCAGGTATCTGAGATTTATTTATCTTCTATAATTGAAACTTTGTAGCCTTGAGTGGAGGTCAGGGCTAGCAGGGCAGGTGGGAAGCTTGGCTTCTTCCATTGCCGGGGGCAACCTAAGCCTCCTGCTCACTCCAGCTCTGTGGCTGCCGCCATCTTAGTTGGGTCAATTTGCATATTTGGTCCTGATTGACTGGTGGGTGTAGCAGAGGCACAGTCAATTTGCATGTTTCTCTTTTATTAAATTAGATAAGTATCTGAAAATATCCTCAGGAATGAAAATCATCATTCATCTCTGATATGTGGATGTCACAGATAACAATAATAACAACATAACTGAGATAGTGGATGGAAGAACATTTTGTAAATGCTAAAGTAATATGCAAATAAAAGTTATTATCATTATTACTAAGATGATACTTGTGTCTGAAAATGTTCTTTCCCCCCCTTTTGTACTTCTTTTCCCCTGAATAATCATAATATTTCCTTTACACAATCCCAAATGAGTTCAATAGCAGAGTTATATAGCATATTGTTTGATGATGGTCTTTCATACCATCAATAAAAGAATCAGACTTTGCAAAATGGAGGAAGTTTTGTCCCTGGGCTGACTGAAGTGTGGCCAGGTGCCGGGCAGGGGTCTCTGAAGAGCTGGACCTGGCACACAGCTGGGGCATGTGAACGAGCTCCTGCTGAAATGTAGCCGGGATGGAACAGCTATAAATGTTTGGGTTGCAGATCAAGAGCTGAGAGTCTGAAAAAAAAAAAAAAACGATCAAGAAAATCTGAGAATTAAGATACAAATGGAAGTCTTGTTATATTATAGATCTTTTGTGAATTAAAAAACAGAACAAAAGTATTCCCTTCTTTAAGAGCCAATAGCTTTCACATAACTTTTGAGTTAAGATAATTGACATCTATTCAGCATTTGCTACTTTGCAGGCATTGTTTTACAAATTTTACGTGGATTTACTAATTAGTCCTCATAGCAATCTTATTATTAGGTAAGTTCGTTTATCATGATCCTCATTTTATAGGTGAATTAATGGACAATTCATGTCACATGCCCATAGTTATAAAGCTTGTAACTGATGGAGTTGCTATGTAAACCCAGGCAATTTGGTATCAGAGGCCATATATATATATATATATATATATATATATATATGGCACCCATGTTCCAATCTCCAGCTTCAGGAATGATCAATTCATGATGTGCACACCTAACCTTTATGTTATTTGGCTGTCTAATGATTACATGAACTCCACTAGTTAGACTGGGGTTTGATTTGGCTCAGAAATCCTTGTCATAAGATGAAAACTGGATGAAAATATTTCTAAGCCTTTTATCTAGAGGCAAGTCACTCTTTGCTGCTATTTACTAGTAGCAGCCACCTCAGTAAAAAGTGATTGGTAAAATGGTGTTCCTTCTCCTACTCCTTGTCTATCATAGTTTTCCAAAGCCAACTAATTGGACCATTTGAGCTTGAGGCCTTAAAGGAAGATCATCTGGGGACTCAGATGGGTCAGATTGGCAGGCTACAGGCAACATGAGATCTGTACTTTTTTTTTTTTTAAAATCTTGAAACCATATTTAAAAAGCAGTCTCTCTCTCTCTCTCTCTCTCTCTCTCTCTCTCTCTCTCTCTCTCCTTTGAGAGAAGCTGGGGAGAGTCAGCACCCCAGTTTGTCACTATACCCAATGCCCATTCAACATTCACCTGTTTTACCCATTTCTGTTACCTGTTTGGCCACTATAGACATTTGCAACTACTATCCCTGATCAAGTTCATAGAATTCATGGAAGGACCCAAGAAACCAAGCTCTAGTAAATGAGCTCTCCCCAGGCCTCACCATGGCAAAGCCAAAATCAGAATGTAGGTTTCAGAAGATCTATGAATAGAGAAACAAATGAAGTGACCAATTTATTCATATAGCCCAAATCTATATATATAAAAGGCTAATACGCAAAGTGTCCCATCAGGAGTTCGACCAGGAGTTCTATCACTCACTATGATGTGCGGTGACCACCAGGGGGCAGCGCAGAATGAAGGAAGGTCCTGGCCGGCATCTGGAAGGCCCTGATTGGCCTTGATTGTCGGCCAGGCGTAGGGACCCTACCCATGCATGAATTTCATGCACCAGGCCTCTAGTACACTAATATTGCCCCTTCTCCAACATTGCTATCTCTTTTTGCACACACTAATGTTACCTATGGCTTCATACTGGTTATACTTGAAAGTTACACAGATGCCAGTTTGTCCATTTCGTCTCCCTGTCGGTGGGTAATCATAGCCTTCTTCAGGGATTGGAGGAAACTGGGGAGTAGAATGAATCAGCCAGAACCCCTGGACTCTGTTCCACAGCAGTAAACCTACCAAAGACACAGTTAATTCAGATACATTAGAAAAGCAAATCTCCTTTTTCAAATAGAGTTCAAAGTTACATTTAAGCCCATTTATACTTCAGGCTAATATATTATTAGGCCAATAATCACAAGCTATTTTTTTCAGATTTCAAAACCAATTCAGGCACAATTGCCCCATTTCTGATAATAAGCCACCACAAAAGGGGGCCCAGGGCAGCCATCCCTTGAAGAGTTAAAGGAATTTCTTGTTGAAACCACAGAGAAAATTTGTTTTGACAGAATGCAAATTTGCTAAATTGGAATTTGACCTTGTTAAACTATATAGTTACCTGGTAAGCTTTAGATATGCCTTCACTGCTAAGCAGCTAAGTTATTTTTAAAAGCTGGCCAAAAAGCAGAGTTGAAAGAGAAAATATCAAATGAAGAAATGTACTTGCACTAATTTGTTGTAAGGAACTAGTGATCATATATTTGCAGAAGAATCATCCAATTCCACAAACCAGGAAAAAAAAAGAATCAAAGAGAAAAAAAGGAAAACCATGCTGAAGCATTTCAGTTAATTGTGTTTATAAAAATCTCTAGAGCCAAATAACATGAAAGCCAGCAAAGAAGAAAAGAAATTTTCATCATCTTGTGACACGGCAAAAAGAACTCGGTCTAACAGGTATCTATGACTATTTCTGTGTTTATAAATATACTAGAGGCCCGGTGCATGAATTCGTGCACTGGTGGGATCCAGTCGGCCCACTCTGATGGGGACTGATCAGAGGCGGGGCCGGCCAGGGCGAGGGGCTGCAGTTGTTCCGGTCATTCAGTCATTCTGCTATTCAGTCACCGGGCTTTTATTAAATAGGATTAGTCAGCTCAGACAGCCAGAAGAAAATATCATAAATTTGTGTGGCCTAAACAACAGAAATGTATTTTTCTCACAGTTCTGGAGGCTAGAATTTGGGGTCAGATTACCGGCATGGCATCATCCCATACACCAGAAAGTGGTGAATTGATTGCCAGTCAGGGCACATGCCCAGGTTGCAGATTCAATACCCAGTCCAATGAGTGCAGGAAACAACAGAACAATGTTTCTCTCTCTCTTCTTCTTCTTCTTTCTGGGATCAATTAAAATGAATGATAAATAAATAATATTCTATAAGTATGGTTTTAACAAGAAAGACATTAGTGATCTATGAAGTGAAAAACTCGTTATAACATATATACAGCTTGACCCCATTTAAAAAAATATTTATTGATTTCAGAAGAAGGGAGAAGGAGAGATAGATAGAAACATCAATGATGAGAATCATTGATCAGCTGCCTCCTACACGCCCCTACTGAGGATCAAGCCTGAAGCCTGACCAGGTATCATATCATAACCTCCTGGTTCATAAATCAATGCTCAACCACTGAGCCCCACCAGCTGGGCCCCATTTTTATCAGTACCAGGCACATGAGATACATTGGCAAGATCTCACTCCTAGACAAAAGTCTGAAATTGCCCAAACTCCTTTGCAGCTAGGTTTCTGGATATGAATTTATTTCTGCCGATTGGATGCGCTTGCACAATATTTTGAAGGCAGAAGTGGGGCAGAGGCATCGTCCTGCAGTTTGGGCTGTTTGCTGCTGGTGATCATGTTTGCAGAGATGTGAAGGTTTTCTGCAGCGGAATCCAGGCTGTGCACAGGCAGCTGTGGCAGAGGCAGTGCCCAGTGACCTGTTTTGTGGGAGCTAGAGGGCACTTGCAAGGGCAGCAGTTTCCTGAACCCCAGGTCACAGCTGTGCCAGAGTGTCCTAGAATTCAGTTGTGACTGAGGGGGCAACTCCTTCCGCTGGGCAGGGAGTCTTTCCTGGGGGCCTAGCCTAATACCTGCTCCTCCAGCTTTCTGATGATTTCCCAAGCACCAATTTCCTGTGCTAAATTCTTTCCTGCCTAAAATAGCAAAGATCTTAAAACATTTCGGATCCTCTATTTTCAATGAAAATAATGCTGCACAGGGTCAGATATGAGAAGTGGGTGAGGTGTTGCGGAAGGCTCCTTTCTTTTAGTCTCAGCTTCCTCTTCTGTAGAATGGAGACCAAAGATTATCTGTTCATAGTTACTGAAGACTGTGGCAGTTGTGTTTCCTGGAGATGGCCACAACATTTCCTATCCCTCCTGTAGCCTTGCCATTTTCCACCATGTCCTCTCCCTTGAAGCAGGGCTGGTAGCCAGTACACGTGTTGCCCGCAGAATTCCAAGGCCAAGGCTGAAAAGGTTCGGGGCTGCAGCCCTGCCCACTCTGCCAGGGTTTCCATCTCTGGCCCCGCCCACAGTGCTTGGGGCTCTGGCTGGCGCGAGGCCTTGCCTCCTGGCTCGCTTCCCCTCCGGTGGGCGGCCCAGCACCTTGCTTCACACCATGGCTCACCTGCTGGTGCTGCTGGGCCCAGCGGGCAGGGTAAGAGCCCAGGTCGGGCCTCACGCCTCCTGGCTCCTGTGTGCCACTGCCCCCTGTGCCCCGCAGCCCCTATTCCTGCCACAGCTCCAACTGGGGCCAGACACCTGGGTGCTGTGCACAGCCCACAGAGACTGCTGTGGCCACCCACCGGGAAAGCCTCCCCACCCCATCCCCAACTCTGGTTCCCTGATCCTGGGTCCACTTCTGCCAAAGGAGAGCTTTGCCCTTGCAGCTGCCCAATACCGAGCACCTCCCAGTTCCTGGACCCCAAATTTCTGCCAATAAGGCAGTTGGCTGGCTGGCCCCACCCTGATTGGGGTGTTGGGGATGATCCGGCCTGGATCAGGCTGGTTGCCTGCCACAGTGCATATCATAGTCACTGGTCATTCTGGTCGTTCCGCTGTAATGGTTGCTGGGTTTCTATATATATAGATTAGGGTAGTTTTGGTATGCTAACAAGACTTTCTGGTTTGTATATGACCATTCACGTTTGCCTTATTTTTAAGTGGAAACCAAATGCTTGCCAGTTCTTTCTCTTTCAAAAACACACTTAAGAAAGCACAATATTGCTCTCTCAATGCATATAGAATCAATACCTGTGTATGAATAGAAAATGTTCAAAATTCTGTTGCTTATCTGAGCTGGATAACTTTCAGGGGCTATCTTCTGCTCAGATGAGTGTACTATTTGGCTGAAATCTTGACCTCCTGGTATGAATGCCACAGGATGTCAAGACACCTGCTGGCAAAGAGAACTCCTCCACTTGACATTAAGTCCCAATCCTTTTCCAGTTGCTCTCCTCGCCCCTGCCCGCCCCCCCACCCCCCACCGCCCCCGCGCGCCAAATCCCTGTAGCAGCTAACAGAGTGGATGAGAGTGGTGGTGGGAGGTTGTTGGTGAGAAGTTGGAGGATGTGGCATATTATAAAAATTGTTGGGTTCCATACAAATAGGAGGGCAACTTGACTAAATCAAAAGCATTCAATGCTCATGACATTTGACAGCCATTACAAATTATATTCTTAATCAGAGGTTGCAAACTGGCAGCCCACAGGGCAAAACTAGCCCACAGATCCATATTATTATGCTTGCAGAGTATTTTTAAAGCTTTGAATTAATTGCCAACATTTACACACTGGGGAGATTTCCCACAAATACTAATTTTAAACATCCTCTGGAAAATTGCATTCCGATAAGACATGCTAAGTAGTAACTGCCCTTTTAGACCAAGGACAGTTACCTTGCTTCTTCCACCCACTTAACTTGCTGACATCTCTTGCCCGTTCCTGAAGACATTTGGGTTTGGAACCTTTTGAATGCTTGCTGCCATGAAAAGTTATTCATAAGATATTAAGTTGAAAAAAGGCTGAAAACTAGTCGTAATGATAGTTTTACAAAAATGCTTTAAAATATGTCTGATAAATAAGGTGGTGAAGACCTGTGAGCGGTGGGTAGGGGCTGGGAGAAGGGGGGCAAAGGAGGAGAAAGTGGCAGATATCTATAATACTATCAACAATAAAAATATATTTAAAAATTAAAAAAATATGCTTGCTAGAAAAATTTAGAAAACATTAAGTGTGATTATCTAATGTGTATTAAGATGACAGATTTCTTTCTGTTTACTGGCATTTTGAATTTTTCTAAAATGCATGTATATGTGCAGATGCATAGCTTATAAATAGAAAAATACTAAAAGTTACTATAATAAAAATTACTATAATATGTAATAACAATATATAACAAAAACTACTATAATGTAAAAACTAATTAAAATAAATTTCTAAATTTATAAACATTTAAAAGCAAATGTTCAAAGGCAACTAAACACTAAGAAGAGTAAGTTTTACTCTATGTAAATTATAACTTAACAAACCTGATTAAAATGTGTGGGTATACACACTGAGACACACATACATGTATATATACTAGTGGCCTGGTGCATGAAATTTGTGCACATTAGGTGGGAATTAATTAGAGGAAATATTTTAATATTGCTATTTGCCCTTTCTCTATAATAGAAGTGTTAGAGATGAAAGAAAATCAGTAAAATGTATATGAAAATCTTCCTCCCATCAGAGTCTGGTGTGCGCCATGGGACACAGAGTCAAGTCCCCACCCACCTGTGTGCACCTCGAAATCGCGTGAGACCCAGACCCGGCTGGCCCCACCCCCATCAAGCCCCACAGGGCAGGGGGTACAGCCTCAGGTCCCCCGGTCCCAGCGTGACAGCATGATGACCATTTGCATATTAGCTTTTTATCATATAGGCTAGTTTTCCCAGTAGTCAGTACATGAATTTTTGTTATAAAGCATATATCTAAAAATATGTTAAGAGAAAGGCATTTGTGAAAAGGAAATTGTGTAATTATAACTTGTGATAGAGAAATCCCATTTTTATAACTTAAAATAAAGCATTAAAAAATAAAAGCTCTCTTTTTAGTGTGGAATATAAGAATATTGAAGACAAAATGTTTAAGAAAATGTTGACTTTCAGTAAGAAAGAGAAACTAAGAGCCTTTGTCATACCTTTGGAGTGTCCATATTTTCTGCTGTAATTCACAGATTTAGGGACTCCGTCATTGTACATTAGATAGGCGGTGTTGTTATTCTGCAGGAACATGTTAGGGTTACAATGGTGTAAATCTTCCACTTAAAATGCTCACAACATTTCTACCAGCTACCTAGCCTGCAATGCAGAGCTTTCATTAATATGCATGAGAAATTACCCATTCTCCTAATGGGCAGCTTCCCCATCAGTCTGAATTCTGGGACCTACAAGACCAGGGCCAGAAAGTCCATTCACACCCAGGCATGGCTTTGTCCTGTTTGACAGGAGCCCTATGCGTTGTGATGTGTGTGAGGATTGCATTTCTATTTCCCTTGGTTATTTTGGATCTATGCTTCTGATTTGGCAACCAGTGTATAATAAAAAAGTAGTTAAGTATTTGTTCAGGAAATGAAGTAGGAACAACCAGTAGTTAAGGATTACACCAGGGATTCTCCCATTGATAGTGCAGGCACGATGCAGAGCAGGTTGTCAGGATCTGATTTCTTCTGCCTGCTTTGTGCTCCGCTGCTTGGTCGCGGTGCTGTGTTGAATCAGGATTTCTCATTCTCGGCTCCTCTACCTCACTGACCAGAGAGGATTTTCCTTCGGTCCCTTTCTCTATCGCTTCATCTTCCTAAACTGGTATTTTCCTGCTTAGAAAAAGTGGTGAAACTGAAGGCGTGGTATTGGGTTTCCTCTGGTAACCCAAAATACTAATAAATTCTCCAAAATTAAGCTACCATTTTGAGAGTGTCTCAGTGTCATGTTTTAGAAACTTACTTCTATTTGCTCTGTGTGGTTTCATTTCATTTCTGTCATGAAGCAGTGATCTTTATTGAATCCAATAATGTCGATATTTTTAAAAATCTGTGACAATGAAAAGCAGAAAAGGACAATCCATTTCCTTAAGAAAGGCCTTTGCTTTTCTCTTTGAAAAAAAAAAAGTCAATAACTGAATCTCTTATAGCTGCTTAATTATTTGATGTAATCTAAAAACATTTGTAAAAAATTGTGCAGTATAATCTGCATAGCATTCTTGGCTACTGTAGTTAGAAACATCAGGGCGGTAAGCTGTTTTCTCACCCTCATTTTCCACAGTCAACCATAGCTACCGTTGGCGTTTGCATCCTTCTCTGGAGACCTCTGACAGTTCTTCGTTAAGCCTGCAGCAAATGTGGTAATGAGGGCAGAGGTGCTTTTGGGGTGCAATGTGGAGGGGCTCTGGAAAGATTCAATGAGGAAATGTATTTTTTATAATACGATGACATGTATTATTCTAACCAGGTTTGAACAGCTAGCTAAGGTTATAGGGATTGTAGCTGTAGTTGGAATAGCGGCTCTCTGGAAAGATCATGGACTTAAGAATAGGCAGATGTAAGCATGTGCCTTTGGACAGCTTTATTCCTTTAACACATACGTTGAGTCTTATTTTGACAAGTGGATGTTGAACAAGAAGGGTCAGGTCTCTGCCTCCAGGCTAGCCGGAATATAGACAGACAGGTACAGACAACAGCAACATCATTTGGTGTTATTAGGAAGGTGTATGGAAGATTCTTGTTTACAGAGGCAAAAGAAGAGAAACAATTTTAAATGTAATCCAGATATTGGTTTAGGTCACCTTCACATGTGAGATTTAAAACCAGTTGGTCTGGCCTTGCATTTTACTCTCAGAAGTTCAACTCCATATCAAAAGGTGGGGAATTATGTTCTCACGGTCACATAGTTCTAGTTTCCAAAAAGCACCCAATCTCACCTGGATATCACCCACTATTGTCATTCTTCATTTGGTTCCACGCCAATCAGACCTGGAAATCAGCCCTTTACTGTAATTTCTTCCCTAGAACCATCACTGAAGGCATTGTGTATGAGCAGGTTTTCATGAAGGTATGAACATTGAATAGTTGTACATGATCATGCTGACCTGCCCCCAATTTCCCTCCACGTTTCTTTTACTTTTTAATTCCTAGCTCCCATCTACCCCTTTTTCAATATTGCAGAGTAGTTTAGCTCTCTTGCCCTCTTAGTCACTGGAGCTACTTTTGAGCCTCCAAATATCAATATTATATTCTGCCAAACTGAGAACCTCTGCCCCAACTAAGGTTGCTGAGAGAGGCTCAATGCTGCTCGTCTCCACTCCCCCGTCTCCCCCCGCCACCCACCCCTATTCAGTCTCTAAGACTAGAAGGGAACAATGTGTGTGTGTATTTTATCGCTGCTGAGTTGTGTTCTGGGCCTTCAGCCCCAGCCTTGGAAAGCAGAAGCAGCCGCGGGCGATTTTGACTTTACATAATAATCTATTCAAAACGGAGTTGTGGCTGAGATAAAATATTCTTTGTAAAGCACCTAGAGCAGTACCTGGCACAGCACAGGTGCTCAAACAGCTTACAAGTAAGTTTTGACTTTGAAACTTGGCTCTGAAGGCTGGTCTTAATGGCAAGTGAGAAAAATGAACGTTAGCAAACACAGTGACAGCCTCTGCACATTTTGAATAATACTCAGATCCACATGCACAGCAGTGTCAGAGTCTAATAGTACTGCTGGGGGATTAATTAGTTAATGTGTGGAAAAGCCCAGAACATTGTAAGTGCCGAGTCATTTTATGTATTTACTTCTCTGTAAGTTGTTTGTTAGCAAATGCATACCTGAGTGTAATTGGATATTGATTATTGTTTGATTTTACTCATCACCCCTGATGGAAAGCGGTATCTTGTCACTGAACCGCAGATTGCCAGGGACACTGGGAAACTGCCCACGTTGAGCCAGCAGCCTACTTACCTCACGTCTCTTTTGCTGGTTAGCTCATCGCCTGATGAAGTTCAGATAGCAGGTTTAATCTCCATTCAGGCAACTTAGATCTAGGGTCTTGAACAAGCATCTAGCCCTCAACCTACCATTTTGAAAAAGATTAATGAAAAGAAGACTGGGGGACCCCTTACATACATAGTAGGTCACCCCCATTCGTGGCTTAAACAACTCCATAACTAATGCCACATTGATCAAAGATCTGCATTGCATTGTTCCAGGAGCGGGTTCTTCTCCATAGTTCCATTAGAGGGATGAGATAGCAAGCAATGAATTTGGCAGCCAGAAGACTTTGCTATTTAATTAGTTCACACCTTGCCCAGTGATACCATTGGACATGGTGCTGAATGTATCAACAATTTGCATTACTGCAGAGCAGTGATTTTCAACCTTTTCCATCTCATGGCACATATAAACTACTAAAATTCTGCGGCACACCAAAAAATATATTTTTTGCCAACCTGACAAAAAATAGGTATAATTTTGACTCACGCACACAAGATGGCTATTGTTGTCTTAGCAGTGGTCATTTTTGATTTGACAATCTAAGGAAAAAGAGGTCAGTGCCCCTGACTAACTAGTCAGGTATTGCATGTTTTAAAAATTCTTGCGGCGCCCCAGTGCGCCTGACGTGGCACACCGGTTGAAAATCGCTGCTGTAGAGCCCAATGACATATTCCCTGAGGTCTTGCTCAAATCGATCCAGACTGTGGTTGGGGGTTGGGTGGCTGAGCAATTAAAATTTTTTTGGAAGCTTTGGATTCTGTTTTGTGCATTTTTATATGATTTAAACGAATACTTAGCTATCACATACCTTGGAGGCATAGGCTTCATACAGCTGCTCTAATGTCCTTCCCAAAACGCTCCCGGTGCTGTTCATTAGCTGCTTGCTCTTCCTCCAGCTTCTGGTTGTAGAGTCCAGGTACAGGTACTCTAACCCAGTCCTTCTGCTTTCCTCATTTTGCCTTTTAGGTAATTTATAAAAGGTAAACCTAGCAAAGGCAATCATTATGAATGACTGACATATAGTGGCTGCTTCCCTGATGGCAGCCACAGTGTTTATCACTTAAATACATCATTTCACTTACGTTTCACAAAGGCCTCTGAGTGTTAGGAAAGGAATATGCTCAAGCCCTCAGCCTTTTTCCCTACCCTTATTCTTTTCTTTTTTAAAATATAGTTTTTATTGCATTCAGAGAGGAATGGAGAGGGAGAGATAGAAACATCAGTGGTGAGGGAGAATCATTGATCAGTTGCCTCCTGCATGCCCCCTACTGGGGATTGAACCCACAACCAGAGCATGTGCCCCTGACTAGAATTGAACCCGGGACCCTTCAGTCTGCAGGCCAGTGCTCTATGGGCTCCCACCCTTATTCTTGCTTGTTCCCAGAGAAGGAAAGTGAATCTGACTGGCCATATTCTAAGACATTAACCGGCCTGCTGGTGGGATTCCTACAGTGATAGTCCAGGAATATTGAGAGTGCCGCTCTCTGTCATTTCCACAGTCCATTTTGCCACACTGGGGAGAAGGCCAAGGCCCAGGCCTAGACTGGAGACGTCTTTGATGTATTTTTTCTCATCTGCCCTAAGTTCTTGGATGCTCACCTTTGTGACTGGCTGACTGGGTCTGAGATTTGGGTTTGGGCTTTCAGGTAGGTGGAGGCTCCCCTGAGCCTCTGGCCTAAGCCACATCCTTCAGGTTGTAAGAATGCTCTCCATTGAGAGTTCAGGGCCAAGTTAATTTGAGCTGAGCAGACAGTGAGACAGTCTAAAGCTGCTACAACTTACTGTGAGAGTTAAAGGTGGAGTAATACCGGTTAATTAAGTAGGCACCACGCTTTCCTTCACTACTGTCTCCTGTTTGTGTATCTCCTTTGGGGAGGAGAGGTGGTTGGGCCAATGTAGCATGTGGGCATGTTTGGATCATCTAGCTCAGGGTTTCTCAATGTGCTCTATTCACATTTTGAACCCGATCATTCCTTGTGGTGGAGGACTGTCCAGTGCATGGTAGCATCTCAGGTTGCCACCAATTAGATGCCAATAGCACTCCCCAGTTGTGCCAATAAGCATTGTCTGCAGACATTGTTGAACGTCTCCTGAGGGCAAAATCACCCTGGTCCAGCCAAATACTCCCTAATGGTACAAACCCCACATCTAATCCTCCAACACTCACAGTAAAGCAAACGTTGTCATGAATTTACTATTACCCCACAACAGTGCCTCAACTGCCCATAAAAGCCTCTCACTATTTACTTGGTTTTCTTTAATCTTAGGCTTCTAAGTAAATTTTTTCCTGCCCTGACCGTGCTTTCTTACTTTCAGGGCAAGCTCCTCACATGTGGTAGGAAGCAAGAAAATTATTCTTTGGTGCTGACTTAAGTAAGTTGTAGCAGCTTTAGACTGTCTCACCGTCTGCTCAGCTCAGCATTCCCTCTGACTGACATTGCTAAGTAATAAGTACATTTAGTTACAGCAAGAAAAAATTTTAAATATTTATAACAATTTGATGCCTCCCCCTTCCCCCCTCCCCCCAGTGAAAGGTGTGTAAACTATCCATTTGCCATGGCACAGCAGTTGAGAACTAGTGCTTTTACATATATTTCCTGGGTGAGCACCTCCAATTACATGTTGATGATTCCCTAAATCAATTTCTAGCCCTGATCTATATGCTGAGGTCAGATAAATCTAAATGCAAGACTGTTCCAGAAATGCTCATCATTATATTTTTGAAACCAAGTTTGTGATATTTTGCTCCAAATCTCCTCACCGCCCCGCCCCCCCCCCCCCCCCCATTAGGGAACACATTCCCGCAGTCACAGAAGCCAGCAACCTGCAAGTTATTTAACTTCTCCCTTTCTCTTACGACCTTCAGCCATCCATTTCTAAGTCTTCTCAGAGTGTCCCCTCCTCTCTGTTTCCATGACCACTTCTCTAAGTTGTGTCTACTCCTCTTCTCATGTGTAATACTGCAAAGGTCCTATTGGTCCTCATGACTCTAGACCAGTGATGGCGAACCTTTTGAACTCGGCGTGTCAGCATTTTGAAAAACCCTAACTTAACTCTGGTGCCGTGTCACATATAGAAATTTTTTGATATTTGAAACCATAGTAAAACAAAGACTTATATTTTTCTATATTTATTTTATATATTTAAATGCCATTTAACAAAGAAAAATCAACCAAAAAAATGAGTTCGCGTTGCCACCTCTGACACGTGTGTCATAGGTTTGCCATCACTGGGAATGATCCCCAGCTGTCCAGCTGTCACAGCACTGCTAGCGGGCTTTCTAAAATATGAATCTGGCCACATCACATCTCTGCCTGAAGTCCTTTAGTAGCCCTTTCAAAGTCAAGTTCAGACTCTGTGGGGCTCAGCACATGAAGCTCTTCACCTATCTCCCTAAACTCACCTCCTACCATCTCCTCACCTTCTCCGTATGAGTCAGCAATATTGAACTGCTTTCAAACTTTCCCCCTTGTTTTTTGCCTCTGGACCTTCTTATTGCTCCTTCTTTGGCCTGAGAAGCCCTTGCATCTCCCTTGTTTTCCTAACTTATCTTTGTTCTTAAAACTTACTTCCAAAAACTACTTACACAGAGAAACCTGTGGGCTCTACGCTCCCCAATGCGCCACCTATGCCCTTCCCACATAACTATGAGCTCATTAGGGCAAATATGTTTTGTTTATATTTGTATATTCAAAGCTCAGCACAGGGCCTGCTATGAGCTCAGAAACTGTTTGCTGAGAGGCTGAGTGAATGTGCCTGCGTTCTCCAGCCTGAAGTTTACACAATGCTTGACGCCAACCACAGTGGCAAACTAAAATACCCTAATTAAAGAGTGAGAAAGTGATCAAAGCTTTGGGGGAATCCATGACCATGATGCAAAGCTGTGTTTAGTCTCTTTGATATTGCTCAAGAGGCCACTGACCTACCCGCAACGCCAATAGCTGCTTGTGCTGCCTAATAAGTGAGGCGAACCAAACAGGACTGTGTACGATCGTGTCCTCTTCCTCATTGTCACAATGAGAAGCGTAAGCTCCAGCGTCAGAAAGAAAGTAATTGGACTTCTCTCCTTTGTCAGTCTCTAAAAGGATGCTGGAAGGGTTCTGTTAGCAAAGCCACAATGCAATGAAAGGAAATTGCCAACCGAGAGAAACTGTCAGCTCTGCCCCACACCTGTGCCCACCAGCTTTGCCCGCTGAGAGCAGTGAGTCAGGCCCACAGGGCTGCTCAGCTCTTTCTCAGGGGGGCGCTCCCTCACTCAGAAGCCGATCTGGATATTTGGCCCATTTGCCCACTTTAATTTCCTCTCTTTTTAAGGGAGAGGCGGGTGGAAGTCCCCCTGGGGAACTTCACAGTGAACCAGTTTGCCTCTACACTCTGGCTTTCTATTTGCATACACAAAACCTTACATTTCTTTTACCTACCAATCCACAGCGTCACCGTCTTCATTTCTGCATGATATTGTCGCTTCCAGGACCCCGAAGAGGCCAAGGAAGAGCAAAGCAAGGGTTGTTCTTAGAAGACTTGCTGTCATTTTCCATCTACCACCTCCACTCAGTGCCACAGCAGAGAACTTTCCCTATAGATTGTGGAGTCTGAGTTTCAGGTCTCTCGCAGGCTGTGCTGGCTCTGACATGTGCTTTCATTTACCTCTGCTGTTCGTGGCATTTTCAGAATGGGACGAATCCCACATAGTCCTGTGATTCTGTCACAACACACTAGCGTGACTCCGGATGTCTTTGTGCTGAATTGTTGACTGGTCTGCAAAGTCATCAAAAAGTCCTAGAGAGAAAAAGGGACATAACTTAACCCTTTGGAGTGAGCGTTGTATAATATAAAGTTCAGTCGACAAGGGAATTCCATGTTGATAAATAGATGCTGAATTAAATGTATTTCATGTTTTTCCCCTTCATGATTGTCTCTCTATGATTTTGTGGTTTACTCATTAAATAGAAATGACAACAACTTATGGTTTAGTATTAACTAAGATCTATCACTTGTAATATTCTCTATCTTGAGGAAACGGTTCCTGAAGGGTATTTCAAAGGGTTGTTTCAAAGTAAGAGCAAACTCAGTTGTATTTTACCAAAGATGTTTACATATGCTCTCCACCTCCTGGTTTTAGCCACTCAGCCTGGTACTTTAGTGAGGCCTTGGTGTCCAATTGGCTGTAATGCAATCAGGTAAACATATCGACCGCTTACTATTTAGGCCAAATAAAAAATGTTAGAAATATCTGTTTTGCCCAAACTAGTCTTTCTCATTTTTGAGACTGAATCTGAAGTAGAAGGCCAAGAGAAAATGGCACATTACCATAACGACTATAAGAAGGTGAGACCATTCTCTTTTTAGAGGAGGGGAGGGGTAAAGAGGCATATGAAAAGAATTCCTCTTTGATGCTTTTGAATCCGTTATTAAAGATGCTGTTATAATAAATAGCAGTTTACCTCACACTTAGAAATCCTTGTGGCTCTGATAGTTCCTATACGCATGGATCCAGATCAGAGCCACTTCATGATTCAGATCAAACTGGACCCTTGTGAATCAGATGAGTTCTGTGGTTAAATGGGAGTTGTTCAGGGCTCTCAGGGTTTATAGGAAAGGGAGGGCTTGGGGTTCTATTTCTCCTAAAAAAGTATTTTGTGAGGGATGTCTAGACCGCCCACTCACATTTTCCCGTGGTGCCTGTGAAAAGGGCAAAATTCTGGGCTTTACCTCAAACCTGCTAAATCAGAATCCTTCCAGTTAAGCTCAGGAGCCTACTTTTTTCACAAGGTTTTTGGTAATGCTGGTGTACCTTAGACTCTGAGACTCGCTGCCCGAGGCCAAGGCTATGCTGTGTCTGGTAGATGCACAACCCACCAAATTGGTATACCAAGGAACAGTTTTCTGACCATTTCTCCATAGGTACTGTTTTGTTTTATATATGTTTTTACTGCATTCAGAAAAAAAAAAGGCATCTCAACAACTCCAACCTTTTCATCAATTTTAAAAAATTTTTATAGTCTGAAGTTTACTTTTCTAAGTTAAAATAAAATAAAATTAATTTTATTTATCTTGCAATACCTTTTGGCATTACAATGGTAATAGCTGAGTATGCCAGGCTTACAATTCAGTGATACATTTAGAGAATAAAGAGAATATAAGCATCTTGTTTTTAGTTATGTAGGCTAAACATTTGTTGAATAAGATAGAAAATAATTTCTGCTTTCTCCTCATTACATGCTTAGCCCATTGCCTGGCAAATAGAAAATGATCCACAAATATTAGCTAAGATGATTTTTATTACAACCTGTGCCCTTTCTGTAACTGAGCTGGGGTACATCTGAATTAAGATGGTTTTTGCTAAATCTAATTTTATTTCAAGGTCTGGAAAAATACTGGTAGGTTATTTACTTTCAAATGTTGCTTTCAGTAAGCTTTCTTATCTCCCATTGTTGCTGACGAGATCATGCCGATTTCAGCCAACAACCTTCCTTATGCAATCACTAGCGGTTGCACACTGTATTGGATGCTGTGGGGCTCCACGGATTTCAACATCACCCTAAAGCCTAGATTCCAACGTGTCCCAGCTTTTACTAAAAATAGCAAAATAATCTTGTGGACAGAAACACAGTGAATTTGGTATAGGGAGAAAATGTAACCTGGGCAGAATGTTTTTCACAATATTTCCTACCTTTTAAGCCCAAGCAATGCAATATTATAAATATACCATCTCTGCCTCACAACATAATCACATCTAAAAAATAGTAGAAAATCCCTTCCTTGTAACTTGGCCAAGTGTATTGAACAAGAAAGAGTTCTTCACTCATTAATGGGCTTCTTATTTTATGGTTAAAAGTTTACATTCATTCATTCGTCCAGTAATTCTAGAAAATCTCAGTCTTGATCTCTTGGAATTCTGCCTCTTTCACATTTGCTCTATTATATATTTCTAGTACATTTTATATCTCTTCCATGTCTCCCGTACATCTGCATTAATCCCTGCTTCTTTATTTGGATCTATCTTCCATTTCTTTCTTTCTCTCTTTGGCACCATTAATCTGTTACTTAATCTGTCCCTTCCAAATAACTAATCCACTTATCAATGAATTTCTAGAAGGGTCTACTGCAGCCGTGGGCAAACTATGGCCCGTGGGCCGGATCTGGCCTGTTTGAAATGAATAAAACTAAAAAAAAAAAAAAGACCGTACCTTTTTGTGTAATGATGTTTACTTTGAATTTATATTAGTTCACACAAACACTCCATCCATGCTTTTGTTCCGGCCCTCCGGTCCAGTTTAAGAATCCATTGTGGCCCTCGGGTCAAAAAGTTTGCCCACCCTGGTCTACTGGGTTCTTTTTCAAATTTACTTGGTCTTTTTCATGGTCCCTTGTTTCTTGTTCAAGAGAAGCTACACTCTTATCTCAAAAAAAAGATAAATTCATTCTTCTCTCTTATGTCTATAAAAATATTAAGTATACATTTTTGTACTTTATGTCTGATAATTTTAATATCTGAAGACTTGGCAAGTCACACTTTGCTATCTGTGGTTTCTACAACCCTCTCTCTCTCTCTCATTGTGTACTTTTGATTTTGGACTATGAATTCAAGCTCCTTGAAACTTAATCTGTGATAACTTTTTGAGACTGAGATAAAGTTAAGTTTTTCCAGATCCTGGTCTGTGTTGGCTTCATCAAAGTTTAGTCATCCTGCCTGGTTGGTGTGGGTCAGTGGTTGAATGTCCACCTATGAACCAGGAGGTCATGGTTCAATTCCTGGGCATGCAGGAGGCACAGTCCCCATAAGGGGTGTGCAGGAGGCAGCCAATCAATGATTCTCTCTCATCATTGATGTCTCTATCTCTCTTTCCCTCGCCCTCCCTCTCTGAAATCAATAAAAATATATATTTTTTAAAAGTTTAGTCATCCTGTAAGGACTCCTGGCCTTATTTATTTATTTTCAATAGGCTTGTAAGGTCTGATTTACATACTATAAAGTTTATCTAAGTTCAACTTTTATTTTTGTTCAAATTTTTAAAAGACTGCTGATGTATGGAGTAAAATCTAGAATGTGACAGACTGAGGGAAAAAGTTGATGCACTTGTTGAGGGAGGAAGGGAAAGGGACTTGAATTATTTTGATAAGAAGGGATGAGACAAGCAAAAAGACTCAGATATTTATAAAATAAGGAATTGTTCCTTAGAAATGTGGTTGAAGGAGAACATAAGTGAAAGAGGGCCAGAAAAATTTTATTTGGTTAATTCCTCTCATTGTTCAGGTGGTTTTGTGAATGCCAATTCCTCCTGGAAGCCATCCTGAATCTCTCTCCAACTGGCTTAGGTGTCTCTGCAATATAGGCCCAGAGCTCACTGTATTTTTTCAATTAGAGTAATTACAAGAATGTGTTCTGATTACTTGATGACTTTCCTGGGTTACTTTAGAGAGCAGAGGTCAGCAAACTCCTGTGAGCCAAATCTGGCCCACTGTCTGTTTCTATAAAGAAACTTTTATTGAAACACAGTCATACCCATTCATTCATGTATTATGTAGCTACTTTATGCTATTATGGCAGAAATGAGCAGTTGCACCAGAGATCATAACAGCTTGCAAAGTCTAAAATACTAGCTTTCTGATTCCTTACCAAAAAAGTTTGTTCTAGTCTCTCTATCAGGGTAGAACAGTGTCTGTCTTGTTTACTGTTGTTTCTAGAGAGCTTACTGTGGTGCTTGTCACATAGAAGAAGCTAAGAAAATATAGGTGAATGTAGGAATTTAATGGAAAAGAGTTTAGGGTTATGTGAGTTAGAATGAATTAAAACTAATCAGAGAAATAAATAAAAGTGGTTAGGTAGGTAAAATCCCATTATAAAGAACTTCATTGTAATGTGTGAAGGCAGCGGGGATAGAATGCAAATAATCAGGCCTGGGTTCCATGCCTGCCCCCGATGCTCATTAGCCAAGTGGTTTTGACCAAATGAAAATGATGAACATCAGCTTCCTTTGGTAAAGGTGGGATTCATGCTCTGCACCTTTACAGAGCGCTGTCAGGATTTGGTGAGATGCTGTGTGCACAGCCTCTGACACATAAACGGGAGCTCATTCACTGCTGATTCCTTCCCACCTTGTTTCCTTTTCTTCCAAGATGCACCCACTTCTTTGTCCTTACAGATGGACTAAAACCAGTCCATTGGCAACATGGTTCCAATGACCACACATAAGTCTACATCAGCCAGATAAACATCAATGTTTAATCCAAACATAGTGCCCTGTGGTTAAAGGCATGAAGCTGAGTTTTGATCCTGCCCCAAAGGGCAATCACCCTTCGATTATCCCCTTACTTCACAGCCTAAATGCTCTTGCAATAAACACAGAATCCATCTGAGCTTATACTTAGCCTGTAATTAAAAAAAAATGACTGAAGTGCTAGAAAAAGTGATGTTTTGGATGGGGGGTGGGCATCTCTTGGTGTTGGGTAAGTTCTGCCTAGCATAGTGTAAGTAAAATAAAACTTGACAGTCTCAGCAAGCTTTTTCTAGTATTCCTGTCTGCCTATTAGCTGTGTGACTTTGGGCAGCTCTCTTAACATCTCTGAGCTAGTTTATTTTTATATTTTTTAAAATATATTTTTATTGATTTCAGAGAGGCAGGGAGAGGGAGAGAGGGATAGAAACATCAATGATGACAGAGACTCATTGATCGGCTGCCTCCTGCATGGCCCCAACTGGTGATCGAGCCTGCAACCCAGGCATATGCCTTGGACCAGAATCAAACCTGGGACCCTTCAGTCTTCAGGCTGATGCTCTATCCACTGAGCCAAACCGGCTAGGGTAAGTTAGTTTATTTTTAAAACCAGAGGCTTGGTGCATGAGTTCATGCACCAGTGGGGCCTGCAGAATCGGGCCAAAACCGGCTTTCTGACATCCCCCGAGGGGTCCTGGATTGCAAGAGGGTGCAGGCCAGGCCAAGGGATCCCACCAGTGCATGATCAGGGCTGGGGAGAGATGTGGGAGGTTGACCAGCAGGGGAGAGGCCACGAGAGGGCTCCAGGGCATGTCCGACCCATTTTGCTCAGTCCCTATTGGCGGGACCCCAGCAGCAAGTCAACCTATCGGTCAGAGCATCTTCCCCCTGGTGGTCAGGGCACGTCATAGCAAGTGGTTGAGTGGCCTTAGTATATCATTAGCATATTACGCTTTGATTGGTTGAATGGCCGATTGGATGACCGGATACTTAGCATATTAGACTTTTATTATATAGGATAGGGAGTCTGTCCACCAAATTACAAGGTTTTTGTGAGGAATAGATAACATACCGTAGGTCTCATTGGGTGGAAAATTTAAAAATGATGCAGAAATAAAGGTTTCTGCAATAGCATGGCCATCCCCCCTCCTGTTGGGATCAGAATGCTTTTTTTTCTGTTCCTAATGAGTGGAGAGGCTTGCCAGCAAGGGACGTAGGGACTCTGAGGTAGTGGGTAAGGGCATGTCATCTGGAGCCAAATGGGCTGGGCTCTCCTCCTGTTCTGTCACCTAGTAACTGTCTGACTGTGGCAGATTACCCGGCCCTGGTGTCTTCCTTGGTCAAACGTGGATAATATAACTACTTTACAGGTTGTTGTTTTTAAAATAATTAAATGAAGTAATATATGCAAAGTTCCTGATGCATATCAAACCCTCACTAAATGGTTGCTAGTATTATTTTTATTTTCAAGACTTATACATTAGGAACAAAATATCTTGTTGTTGTTGTTGTTAAAAATATCAATGGATATTTTCCCATTGATTTTTAGAGAGAGTGGAAAGGCAGGGGAGAGACAGAAAGAGAGAAATATTGATGTGAGAGAGACACATCAATTGGTTGCCTCCTGCATGTACTCCAACCAGGGCTGGGGATCAAGCCTGCAACCAAGGTATGTGCCCTCAACCAGAATTGAACCCATGACCCTTCAGTCTGCAGGCCAACTCTCTATCCACTGAGCCAAACCGGCTAGGGCGAGATATCTTTTAGTGTATGCATTTCAGTAAAATTTTCTTAACCGCCTTTTTGGAGGGCTTCATCAATTCTTTGTTTGTGGGGTATCCTGCCCCCAATTCTAGAGACACCTCAGGGCCCTGATCCAGTTCCCTCCCGTAAGGCTGCTTGGTGCCCTGGAGAGGCTGGCAAGAAAATGAGCATTTCCCCTGGCATTTAGTGACGACTCTCTCTTCTTTTGTAGCAGGCAGAAGTATGAAAATAATGGAGCGCCTGTAAATGGAGTCTCTTCATTAAGCAGCAGGCCACCCTTTCTCGCTACCATATTAAGTGTATACATTATACTGTTCCTGGAAACATCTGCTTGACAAACCCCGCTAGGGTCACCCTTTGAACATAACTCAGGGCACATCTTCCCTTGATGGCAAAAATAAACTACTCTATAGCCTAAAGCCACATGACATTTTCCACTAGATATCAATATTTTCCTATGTGACATTTAGGAGATCCTAGGCAACCAAAAAAATACCAGCTGCCTCTGTGGTTGTTCTATGCATCATTACTGCTCTTCTCATTCCATATTGCTAGAATTCACCCAAGTGATATTAATATGGTTCATTGGAGTGCTCCTTTCTCTTATGTTAGTTCAGGATTTTCTTTCCAAGTCCTTTTGTTCACAAACGTGCAAGAAAATAGCCAGGCAAGGGGCAAACCTGCGCAGAGAATGGAAGACCTTCTCCGCCACATTCCACAGGCTGTCGCCATGCATAGTTCTTCCAGTTGTCACAGCACAACTACAGCTGAATCGATATTCACACTTGGGTGATGGGTCCTAAACAGCTAGCCCTTTTGTATTCCTCTCTGTTATGGAGGGTAGAGATGCTGCTCTTGAAAGAAAATTCTAGTTATTTTAAAATTTACATTTGTAAAAGTTTTACCTCATCGTTCCTAATATTTTTCTGCCTCGAATCCATCCATGGGGCCCTGTAGAGGTTAACAGACTCCAGGCTAAGACCCCCTTACCAGTGATTCTCAACCTTCGGGCCCTTTAAATACAGTTCCTTATGTTGTGACCCAACCATAACATTATTTTCGTTGCTACTTCATAACTGTAATGTTGCTACTGTTATGAATCGTAATGTAAGTATCTGATATGCAGGATGATCTTAGGCGACCCCTGTGAAAGGGTCGTTCAACCGCCAAAGGGGTCACGACCCACAGGTTGAGAACCGCTGCCTTAGACTGTAGTGACAGCTTCCATCACTTTCAATATGACCTGGGAATGAGAGAACACTCACTATCTCATTACAAAAGTGAAACTTCATATGATTTACTTAAAATCTCTGAGAGTTTCCTCCAACATTATTTGCGGGCAAATAATGAGTCTCCATCCTTTTGTATTTCAAAAGATGTCTAAGAAAAGGGGATTTTTCTCATGTGGAGCCAGGAAAAGATTATTCCTGCTGATAGTTTGTCCAAAGCGTTTCTCTAGGAAATCGAGTCCTTTTGTACCATGTCCTCAAGCCACACAGCCTGGGGCAGGACATCCTAGCAGAAGTATGAAGGCTGACTCAGGCCTCATCACAGCAGCAGTCTTTGATTTTCACCACCCGGGTTCTGGATTGGTGTGCAGTCTGGCTATTTATTGCGAACAGTAACCACGGGACCCTTTGATGCAAACATTTGAAATAGAATTATCATTGATCAATGATAAGTATAGCTAACATTTATTGAACACTTACTATTTGCCAGACACTTTTCTAAGTACTTGATGTTTTTTCTTATGTAATCCTCACAGCAATCCTAAGAAATGTGCACGGCTATCATTCCCATTTTATAGATGGAGAAGTTTGCCTCCATTCACAGAGCTACTAGGTAGCAGGACAAAGATCCACACCTGGCCTGCCTGACTGCAGAGCCCAGAGCCCACGCTCTCAGCCCCTGACCACGCGCCAGATGAGAGCGGCCTTTGCATTTTACTGTGCAGCGGTCTCGGATGTGCATCTCTGCGCCATACTGGGCACGATGCACAGCGGGTTCTGGCCCTTCTGATTTCTCTGGCGATGGAAGTGAGGAAGCCTTATTAAAAAGAACAATGTCAGCTGTGGTCCAGGCTACCACCGTGTTGTCGGGTCCTGCTGAGAGACCCTCGGGCGTCCCACATCGTTCCTGTTCCATTCTGTTCCCGCCTCAGACGGTTGTGTCCTTTTTATTCGGACTCATTGCTCGGCAAGCTTGATTACTCCAGCCTTGCTCGGGTGCCGAGGCCTAGTCAGGAGCTGGCTAAGGACCACTGACCTCTCTCGTGTGTGACGTGCATGAACTCTGGGACGGCTGCACTGTGCTGGAGCGCTCGGTCTTGTTAGCAGTGCGAACACTTTGTGCTGCATCGCTGACTCTGTCTACACCCAGCTCTGCCCTTCCTGGGCCTTTGTTGTCTGGCCAGCTGTGCCTGTGATCTCCGGGCTGTGGTGATCAGAGGAAACAAGGGGCCTTCCCCACCTTCCCAGGAAGAGGAACTTCCTGATTGAGCTAAAGCAGCTCTTCCTGCATTGAAATCATTGGGTTATTTTCTTGAACTATTCTGTGTCACCACACAGGGGTGGAGGTGGTGGTGCACCATTCATTCATTCAAGACACATTTATTAAGCACTTTATTAAGTACCTCTTGATGTTCCAGGCACTGTGCGGAGCACTGGGGTTGCCATAACAACTAAGATAAAAATTGTTCCTGCTTCCATAATTTGCCATTCCTGAAGAAATTAGACACAAAATGAGGCAATTGCAATACAATTTGACAAAATAACTCTTTTGAAAGCGCACTGAAGGGCACCTACTCCAGACCTGAGGGGCTGGGGCACATTACCGGGAGAAGTGACATCTGAGATTGGACGCCTAGAAGAAGTTAGGCAGGTGAAGAGGTTGATAGTTGGGTAGTGAGGAAGGGAAGGAATGTTCAAGAAAGAAAATTCAAAGGTCTACAGGCTGAAAAGCATGCAGAGCCTAGGCAACCACAGTCAGCTCAGGACAGCGAAGCAGTTCAAAATAGTGTGGCAAGACATGAAACTGGAGAGATGAGCAGGCTGGGGCTAGGAAGAGTGGCTGTCATTTAATCTTCATGTATATCACTTAGGGACCACTTGCTTTCACAGACTAACCTACTGTACCTTGAGGATTTTGTAGCAGAGGATAGAACTGAGGAATAACATTGGTTGAGTCTTACTGTGCACTGGGGACAATGGATAATTTCAGAGACTTTGGTTCTGGATCCCAGACCGTATCATCCAAGGGCCCCAAGCCAGCCGGGTGCCTCTCTCCCCCAGGTGGAATCTCTTGTTGCTCAATGCACATCAGGGTCTTTCTTAGCTGCTACCAGTAGTGCTCTCCACTCCAAAGACGGGGCCTTCTCAAGGTCCCCTTGGCTCTCTCTGCTGCGGCTGTGCCCACAGCCAGGCCGGATGTGACCGCTATTATTAGGGTTGACCTCTCTGCATCGCTAGGTACTAGGAACTGAACCAGGTCTTTCACACTCACCAGCAACCCTACAAGAAGGAGTGTCTATTTTCATTGGTACAAATGGGAACGCTGAGGCTCAGAGACATCAAATCATTTGTCACAAGCTACAAAGCTATACTAGTAAGTAGGAAGGCAGCATTTGGGCCTGCTCTGATCCCAAAGCCATTATAACTATACAACACGCCCCTTTCCCTGTCACTATTGTAGTTCTCATTAGGATCCCTTAAGTCTGCTCCTTCTGTTTTCTTATTGGTCCTGTTTTTGAATTATAAGTCTCCCAACGATTGGGTCAGAGGCTTTTGAGGGGGTCTCTCCAAGAGTTGTCCCTTCAATGTGTCCTTCCCACAGAGAAAGGATTGAATTCAGACACCACGCATTTTTAGGGTTTATCCCCAAGATTTAAGACAGCCTCCCATCTCATTGTGATTAAGAACATTTCAATAATTTCTGATGTTGGCTAGAATTTTAAAAACTTTCCCAGGGGACCCGGTGATTTTTTATGCAAACATTTGCAGGCAGCCCTGGGGTTTCCCAGCGTATCACCTACGTGCCATGAGCAGGCCAGTTTCCTTCCCTGTGCCCTTCCCCACATTCTCACTGAACGTTGTTTTTTTATTTACTTTTGTCCCCTTCTTTCATTAAAGTTTTAATGTGCAAGGTCAATGCTGAAAAAAAAATGTGTTTTTGTTCCTCTGCTCCCTCCTGCCTCTCCTCTCCAACACCAATAAAGCCCAGGCACAAGTCCTGCGGAACCCAGCAGTGGAGACGGACGTATTAGCTAGTGAGGGCTCCAGCTTCAGACAAGAGCACTAATGACTCAATCAGGAAGCTTTTATTAAGTGTCTCTGCTAAAGCGTAGCTTTCCCTGCGTCAGATGGCCCTGGCTCTGCACCCCTGAAGGTAATCTGGACCCTGTCACTAATTACCCTGCTTCCTGCCAGCAGGTAGAAGAATCAATTTTCCAATTGTTTTTATTGATCACAGGACATTTTCTCCAGAATATCACTCTCTATAAAAAGGGGAATACAATGATTTCCAGTTCACATAGTCAAAGCATTTTATACAAGAAAGGCTGTTTATGAAGTGGTTAGGAGTGCACAAGGTAAAGTCAACAGACCTGAGTGTGAGTGCTGGCTCTATCCTTTACTAGCTATGTGTAGGAGGGCAAGTTGCTTAAACTTTTGGAACCTCAGTTTCTCCCTCTGTAAAATGGGAATAATACTAGTTCTCAGAGCTGTTATAAGGATTACCTTAGCAGGGATTAAATAAAACAGAGTCGTTTAGCCCATGAAGTACAGTTATTATTATTACTTATTATTATCAAGAAAGCCATCTACCTGTGTTCAGGCCAATCTGATATAGTTTCATCGGTTACTTGTAATTCTCCTTTCTCCCTTCTTCTTCAAAAGTAAGACATGACCTTGCTTTCAAGAATACTCTGATTATTACAATTATAGTAATTCCTCACTTAATATTGATAGGTTCTTGGAAGTATAGTGAAAAACATCATTATGTAACCAGTTTTACCACAGGCTAATTGATATAAATAAAAGTTAAGTTAGTATGGCATCTGATCAATTATACCAGAACGAGGACCTGCTGTATATGATACAATTAAGGCTTAGACAAATTGCAACTGACCTTTTGCTTTCACTTAGCCTTTATCAACAACTATGTTTTCATTGCAGAATGATGAGGTGGAGTTTGTCCGAACTGGCTACGGGAAGGATATGGTAAAAGTTCTCCGTATTCAGCGAGATGGAAAATTTCACAGCATTAAAGAGGTGGCAACTTCGGTGCAACTTACTCTGAGCTCCAAAAAAGATTATCTACATGGAGATAATTCAGACATCATCCCTACAGACACCATCAAGAACACAGTTCACGTCTTGGCAAAGTTCAAAGGAGTATGTGTTATTATTCTTAGATGCTGCCAATTATGATGCAGAATTCACTATTCTATAACATAATGATATTGCTTGCTTATTTCAAGTTCCCTTTGTGATTCTCCTTTCTCCATTCTTCTTCAAAAGTAAGACATGACCTTGCTTTCAAGAATACTCTGATTATTACAATTATAAACTTATTTTTACATTTAAGCCATTAAAAAAAGTTTTTTTTTCATTCTAAAGTTCCCAGTCTTACAGAAAAGCTTGGTTGTTTTTGTTTGTTTGTTTTTAATTCACCTCTTTGTTCTCTTTTCTTGGATCTCAACACTTATAACACCTTTTAGATAGAGAATCCTATTAAAGAATTTTATGCTTACCTTTTGATTAGGACCATGACAAAATCAAGGTCCTGAGAGCGTTTCAGACCATAAATTTACACATTTTTGTCATACATTTCTTTGTCTAATTATTTATTTTTTCATCTTAAAATTTATAGAAGAAAATACAATTTCTCTTCTTGGTGTTGCTATAAAAGAAAATCTTATGTACAAGATACACTTTGAAATATATTTGTCCAACTTTTAATGCTTTCCTGGTCTTCCTAACTCCATGACCATTTAGTATCCATATATGGCAGCAATTATACTCTTTCAAAGGGCATTGGAACTGATAGAGTCTGATATGTTAGCACTTTCACCTCAAGTTTTTTTAAGTGTGAGTGAAGCTGTGCTGGTCCACCAGCAGATTTCTGGGCAATTCAAGAAAAAATTTTTATTGGCTAAGAAGCCTACAAAGACAAGAAATGTAGATAGGAAAGCTTCTTTTCTCATGCTTTTTGGCATGAAATCCACACCCATGAAATGAAGAAATTTAACTGAAATACAAATTCTGCAAGGCATATCTCCGCTCTGAACCGTTCTCTTGCTAATCAGAATGACCCAGCAAGCACAGACCTGGCTATGGACAGAGGCATTGCTCTCTTAAAAACAAATTGAAAACAGGTGTTTATACTGCACCAAAAGAGAGAGCTGGGTAGCACAGATTCTCATATTTTCTGTACTGTGTGAGAGGTGAAGAGAAGTGAAGGAATGAATCTGGATGTTTGAACACCAAATTAATTCATGTTAGATAAAATGATCACATAATTTTTATCCAAACCAGAACACATTTTTCCTATTTTTTAAATTGAAATATAATGGACATATGACATATATTAGTTTTAGGTGTACACTATAATGGTTTGCTATTTGCCTTTATTGCAAAATGTTCACCACAATCAGTCTAGTTAACATCCATCACCATGCATAGTTACAGAATTGTTTTTCTTGTGATAACTTTTAAGATTTCCTCTCTTAGCCACTTTCAAATATGCAGTACAGTCTTACTAACTGTAGTCTCCATGCTGCACATTATATCCCATGATTTATTTATTTTACAACTGGAAGTTTGTACCTTTTGACTCCTTTTATTTATTTGACTTCTCACCCCTGACCCCTCACCTCTGGCAACCACCAATCTGTTCTCTGTATCTGTGGGCTTGGTTTTATTAGTTTGTTTTAGATTCTACATATAAGTGAGATCATAGAGTGTTTTTCTTTCTCTGTTAGACTTATTTCACTTAGCATAATGCCCTCAAGTTCTATTCATGTTTTTGCAAATGGCAAAATTTCATTCTTTTAATGGCTGAATAATGTTCCATTATATCAGTGGTTCTCAACCTGTGGGTTGGGACCCCTTTGGCGGTTGAACGACCCTTTCACAGGGGTTGCCTAAGACCATCCTGCATATCAGATATTTACATTATGATTCATAACAGTAGCAACATTACAGTTACGAAGTAGCAATGAAAGTAATTTTATGGTTGGGTCACAACATGAGGAACTCTATTTAAATGGCCAGAAGGCTGAGAACCAATGCATTATATATATCATATTTTCTTAATCCATTCATCCATTGATGAACACTTAGGTCATTTCCATATTTTGACTACTGTAATAATGCTGCTATCAACATGGGGGTGTATGTATCTTTTCAAGTTAGTCCTTTCATTTTCCAAATCAGGAAACTTTTGAGAGTGGAATGGGATGCTATTAATAATTATTCTAGGACAACAGGTAGGATATGTCTCAAAAATGTCAGATTTATCCTGAGGAAACCTGTATAAATAGTCCACCTTAATTATAGGAAAGCCCTAACTAATCTGTAGATTATGATAACACCATCACACATTGCCTGGAGATTAATATGAAGAATTTGTGTGGAAGTGAGGAGCTGCTTTATGAGGGTGAAGAGCTGAGGATGGATGGTCAACAGAAAGACTGTTTGCAAGGCAAAGACAGCTGAAGTGACCCTTCATTAACATTTTTCCTCGGAAAACTTGGAGGCCTATTTGCCAGCCTCATAGAGTCCAGAGTGTTTTGGAGTATAATGTAGTACTGTACCTGGTGTAGGTGATGGCAAGCTCATTGTGAGAAGCATCTGAACATGTTACTTTTGCTCATCTACTGATTGACACATGTCCTACAAAGCAGGTTTCTTAAAAAAAATGATAGTCTCACTTGGTGATGGTGATTTATCAATTACACTTAGGAGCCCTTGTGAAAAATTGGAATAACAACCAATTCAGCTCTCAAGATTCTTTCTAATTTTACATTTCTCTGTCTCTAGATAGCACTTGATTCAAAAGGGAGATCCATGGATATTAAAAATTATTTTTAAGTGGGACAAGTATTTCTGATCACTAGCATTTTGTTTCTTTTTTAAAATGTTTTTTTTTAAATCTTTATTGTTGAGATTATACAGATGTCCCTCTTTTTCCCCCTATTGCTCCACTCCACCTGGGTCCTGCCCCACCCCAGGCTTTTGCCACCCTATTGTCTGTGTTCATAGATAATGCATATCTATATATATAAAAGGCTAAGTGACTGTCCAACTGTCTGACCATCTGACTGGCTGGTAGATATGACATTCACTGACCACCAGGGGACAGATGCACAGGAGCTGCTGAGCTGTGGTGACTTGGCAGTGGTGGTTCTAGGGTGATGCATCCCGGAACCAGAGAGGAGGGAGCCCAATTCCTCATGGGGCTGTGAGATTCCACCTTTGGCCATGGGTTAGGTTGTTGCTGGGGCACTGTCGGCCCCAAATCTAGTTTACTGTGGAGCTGTGGTGACTGCAGATGCCGTTCGAGCCACAGTGCCACCCAGGTACGGTCAGCCTGGGAGGGACAATGGGAGGATGGCTCCAGGGCATGTCCAGCCCATCTTGCTCAGTCCCACCCTGCCGGCCACCTTCTAATTAATATCCTTTCAATGCACACAAATTCATGCACCGGGCCACTAGTATACACATAAGATCTTTGTTTAATTTCTTCCTGCCCACCATCCTTCCTTCCCTCTGAGAATCATCAGTCTATTCTATTTCTATGCCTCTGATTCTATTTTATTCACCAGTTTATTCTGTTCATTAGATTTTTGCATTTGTTTATTCTGATTTTTAGATTCAATTGTTGATAGATATGTATTTGTTGCCATTTTGTTGTTCATATTTTTTATCTTTATCTTTTTCTTCTTCTTCCTCTTCTTAAAGAATACCCTTCAGCATTTCATATAATACTGGTTTGATGGTAATGAACTCCTTACCATTTTTTTTGTCTGTGAAGCTCTTTATCTGACCTTCACTTCTAAATGACAGCTTTGCTGGGTAGAGTAATCTTGGTTGTAGGTCCTTGCTATTAATCACTTTGAATATTTCTTGCCACTTCCTTCTGGCCTGCTTAGTTTCTGTTGAGAAATCAGCTGACAGTTGTATGGGTACTCCCTTGTAGGTAACTAACTGCTTTTCTCTTGCTGCTTTTAAGATTCTCTCTTTGTCTTTAGCCCTTGGCATTTTAATTATGATGTGTCTTGGTGTGGTCCTCTTTGGGTTCCTTTTCTTTGGAATTCTCTGTGGTTCCTGGACTTTTAAGTCTATTTCTTTCACCAGGTAGGGGAAGTTTTCTGTCATTATTTCTTCAAATACATTTTTAATATCTTGCTCTCTCCCTTCTCTGGCACCTCCATAATGTGGATGTTGGTATGCTTGAAGTTGTTCCAGGGCCTTCTTACACTATCTTCATAGTTTTGGATTCCTTTTTCTTTTTTCTCTTCTGGTTGGGTGTTTTTGCTTCCTCATATTTCAAATCGATTTGATTCTCAGGATCCTCTAGTCTACTGTTGAATTCTTGTATATTATTCTTTATTTCAGTTAGTGTATGCTTAATTTCTGACTTGTCCTTTTCCATTTTTTGGCATTTTCAATAAGACCCTTAAAAGTCTCACTAAGTCCCTTGGAGGTCTCAAAAAGATTCTTGAGTAACCTTATAACTGTGATTTTTGAACTCTATATCCAGTAGTTTGCTTTCTTCCATTTCTTCCATTTGTGACATGTTTCTTTGTCTCTGCATTTTTGCTTCTTCCCTGTGTTTATTTTTATGTATTGGGTAGAGCTGCTATGTCTCACTGAGTTGATAGAGTGGCCTTGTGTAGTAGGTGTCCTATAGGGCCCAGTGGCTCAGCCTCCCCAATCACCTGAGGTGGACTCTCTTGGTGCACCCCTTTGTGGGCTGTGTGCACAGTCTTGTTGTAGTTGAGACTTGATTGCTGTTGGTGTCACTGGGAGGAATTGACTTCCAGGCCAATTGGCTATGAGGACCAGCTGTGACTACAGAGGGAGAGCTGCTGTCCAGGAAACACCCTATGGAGTAGGACTTGCTTTAGTGGGGCTTTGGTGTTCACTGAGTCTGCCCCTTGAATGTGTTATTTATTGGTGTGTAGAGTTGTAATCTGGTATGATCTGACACTGGGTACACTGGCTCTTGAGTCTCCAGAGAGGAGTAAAGGCAGCCACTGCCTGGGGCCACACAGCAGGAGCTATAGAGAGATCTGCAGATTCCTTTTCTTTGTATCAGGTTTGGAAGTGCCCAGATGAGGCCCATCTGTGAAGCAAGGCAGGTGGGTGCTGGTGCCGGGTCTTGGGCCATTTATTGATAGGTTTGGGGCTCCCTGACCAGCTGCAGTTTGTTTGACAGATATTAGCCTGAACAAGGACAGGCTATTCATATGCAAAATCCTCTGCACACTGGTTGGGTGCGGCTGGAAATTGGATGAGGCGGGTCTCAGGGATCACCAGGGTGGAGCAAACAGAAATGGCTGTCAGTCAGCCCTGTGACTGGGGACGTCCCAGCATAAGAACAATGATCCCTGCAAATACCTCATCTGGGAGAACACCACCCCCGAGTTCCTGCCCCGATGCCAGACAATCCTGTTCCTCCTTGTATGTGTCTGTGTCCTGAGAGCCTTGCCCTGGCGCTGGAGCTCAGAGGAAGTGGGACCTTGCAAGTTCAATTTGTCTGCCAACATTTTAGGAGGAGCAGCTGGGTCTCCAGCAGCCTCTGTGTCAGTGAGCCCCAGTCTGCACTGGGTTTTACAGCCGTAGTTATGGGGACTTCTTTTCCCAGCTCTGGGACCCTGGGCTGGGCATCTGTTGTGGGGCTGGGGCCCCTTGCTCCTCTGGGCGGCCCCCGCAGAGACAGTCTCCCACCTAATTAGAAAAGTGGCACATGTGGGTGCTGGGACCCCTTGCTCCTCTGGGCGGCCCCCGCAGAGACAATCTCCCACCTGATTAAAAAAGTGGCACATGTGGGTGCTGGACCAGCCCGTCCACGCCTCCACACCTCCCAGCAGTCTCTGTGTTCTTTCTTTTTTACCTCGTTCGTTGTAGGACTTCCATTCAGCCAGCTTCCTGATGGTTCTGGGTGATGGTGGTTCTGTATTTTAGTTGTAATTTTGATGTGGTTGTGGGAGGCCTGCGCCACCATCTTGGTCTCACCCCCATTTTGTTTCTTTTTACAGATCAAAAGCATAGAAACGTTTGCTATGAATATCTGTGAACATTTCCTTTCTTCTTTTAACCATGTCATCAGAGCTCAAGTCTACGTGGAAGAAGTCCCTTGGAAGCGTTTTGAAAAGGTTACTTTACTTATGTGTGCTCTCAGTTTAATTAAAGAAACTGGCTTTATGACATACTGAAATTTTATTGGAAACAATGTTGGTTTCTAATTTCCAGAATGGAGCTAAGCATGTCCACGCGTTTATTCATACTCCCACTGGAACGCACTTCTGTGAGGTTGAACAGATGAGGAGTGGTGAGAAAATATTTTTCATGTTTTGATTCTGCTATAGCAATTTCAGGTTTCTCTTCTTCTAAGTTATTCTGTTTAATAGGAAACTGTAGAGAATTTTGAAAGCTTTTTAATCTGAGATGAGAATGAGCATTGTGACTTTAAGTTATATTTTAAAACAATCTACTTTTTTTCTTAAAAATGAAAAATGAAATAATAGCTTTTGCAAGAAATCTGGGAGTTAAATGGAGTGGATCGTTTTTATTACCAGGTTTTGAGGTAAGGAAAAAAGGCTCATGCTGACAAACCCCCAAATTTCTGATATTTCTGACCAGTACTTTAAATATCATACTGTGCTTTAATTATAATAAGTATTATAGGAAATAGCTAGTAAATAACAGTCCAAGTTTCCCTGACACATTATTTGCGTACTATTACTATAAAAACGAACCTCACTTAAAATAGCAATGACAATGATATAATTCTTAAGAAATTTTAAAATTAATGGTGGAACATAATTACAATAACCCCAGGCCTGAAAGTAACACATAGTATTTCTACTTGAGAGCAGCCAATCACACAGCCTCACCTAACTGCAAAGGGAGGCTGGGAAAAGTAGTCTAGCCAGGTACCCAGGAGGAAGTGGAAGTAGATTTAGTGAATAGCTAGCAGTCTCTGCAACTGGAAGGTGAAAAGAAGACTGAAGATAGAGTTTGGCAAATAGAACATTGGTGACTTCTATAAAGAATATGTTAGCAGAGCCCTGGAGTTGGAAGTGGGGTGGTCAAGTATAAGGTTCTTCTGATCATAATAAGAAACCGGCTGCTCTTCACACCCTTGTTCTTTCTAGGAATTTCTAGGAGTTATCATTAGCCTGAATTGTAGTCACCTGGCTGCTGTAGGGTGGAAAAACTAGTCACCATAATTAGGCCAGAGCTTTTTCTTTCTGCAGAAAGCTACAGAGCTTCAGGGTATTACGATCACTGTGGCAGTGTTCCCAGAAGCTCGGCTTGACTCATCTGGAATCCAGTGCCTCTCCAATATGCCCTGGGGCTGGAGGGATCAGAGGAGGGCAAGAAGCATCAGTTGCCTCAAGAGTATGCAGTATGTATGTGCACACATATGTGAGTGCACACACATATCTTCCAGTGTTGTGTGTATGAAGATGACATTTGTACTTTGTGCCTCTTTGGAGAGTAAGGATCTGGTGCTCTTTGGGCAGCAGATTTTAATTCTTCATTTGTTTATTATCTAAGAGTTGAAACTGTGAGTTGAGCCAATATACAATTATTGTCATAAGAAATGCCCTTGTGTAGGCTTAACTGAAGAAAATAATCATTTCACACACACACACACACACACACACACACACACACACACACACACACACACCAATCCAAAGTGAAGGCTGTTGTTATAAACCCCTAAGTAGGGCTTTTGGTGGGGGGCTGGCTAGGTTGGTGAGAATTCTGCCCCCTCAAACACATGCACTTAATCACACATTCAGCCATGCAACTCCCAAAAGGGACTTTTCCCAGCAGAATATGTAACTGGGTTTCTCTTAGTGGACTGGATTCATTCTTATCAATTGAGCAAACATTTATAGAATGCCTACTGAATCTCAAACACTGTTTTGGGCCCTGAGAATTGCTGTAAAACTCCCATTGCATCATTTAGTGTACTTTAGGCTGTCTCAAAGTCTGCTAGTTCCATGGGAGAATCTGGAAGAGTGAAAGAAATTTGTTCACCCAAAGGAATGAGGACTGTTGTGTTTGTGACTTCCCCAGCTCTGAGAGGAGGGCTGGACCCTGCATGTGGGGTGCAGACTGCTGGTTTAGGTGTTATTTGGAACTTGGATCTTCCAAACTCTTTCTTTCATGTGTCTCTGTGAGCTCCAAGCTTAGCCATGCCTTGAAGTCACTAGGATGGTTGAGTTACTAATTTAAACTCTATTGGGCCCCAAACCTCTTCACTATTTGAATCATAACTCATCAAATTTCTCCCAATCTGACACTAATTATAAAAATTCATGGCTAAATAGAGGAATGGAGGATGCAGATGAGATCTCAACTGGCTGTGAAAAATAGTCTATTAACATGGAACGAGTGGGAGTAGGAAGATGGTTTTAAGGAAGGGATGATGACAGGGAAGTCCTGGAGGAGAAGAGACTTAAGAGATGTCAAGCTGAGCAGACCATAGAAGTGAGATGGGACAAGTGGGAGACTCAGGCCAGAGACGGCCTGAGTATGTCCAAGAAGGCTGTGTATGTCCTTTAGATATCAAGACTAAAGTGCTCTCCAGTTCATCCAAAAGAAGAGTTCTTGGCAAACCCCAGGTCTTTTAAAATCACCTTGATCATCACCTAGTGGTACAAAAGCCCAGTTAACTTCCTTCCTCTGGGTGATGTCAGCTCTCCCCACCCCAGAAGTGCACAGAGGGAGCTTTCGCTCTCCCTGCATGTGCTAAATGGACTCTCAAGGCAAATGACATTTAATTGATCTTCATTTTTTTGTAGCACTTTGTAAGTTTGAGGTTTTCTACTAGAATGATTTCATATAGTTTTAAAATATTCTGCTTTTAGCTATTTGTGTCCTTTTTGGAGGTGTTAAATGTGGAAGCAATTATCCTCTTCATGACAGGATTTTTTCTTGGCTCAGTAAAGCTTTGTGCTTTGTGACACCTGATGCGTAGGTAAGGAATTGGACTTTTATATTAATTCCCAGTGAGTGTCTTTCCCTTGGAGAACTAAGGGGGAGGATGTATGCTTCTCTGAGAGATACACCACAGTCTGTGAAGTGTGTAGGAGGACACTAAAAGCTGGAGAAGATTGTATTCGAGCAAAGTGAAATGTGAAAATCTTCCTTGTGCATTACTCCATAACCATGGCAGGCAGACAAAAAAATAAAAAATAAAAAAAAATTTTAAAAAGCTGATTAAGTGGTTTAATGGGAAGTAGCCTAGAAAAGGACAGTCTTTGGGGGTGAATTCACTCTTGTTAGTCTAAATTGGAATCTTTTTTAAAGTGTGTGAGGCATCACATTTTTAGTTGATGGGTCTATGAATTTGAAAGGCTCAGGTTCTTACCAGTGTTTAGGAAGCTGGGGCACTGCCAACAGAGGAGATACAATAAGCTCTCTGATTTCATCCAGAGTCTAACGTCTGCCAAGGGAAAAAATTCACATTCAAAGAGTATAGGTTTTCTGTTGTTGTTTTTGTTCATAGAATGATGAGTGCACCGGAGTAGATGGTTTGTGTTCTGCCAAAACTGTAGCAAATAGTTAACTGTCCTTGGGAACATGAGACATTTTATTCTGTGTGAAACCGAGGCCAAAACAAATTAGAAAATGCAACTGCTTTCTCCATTTTCTTATTCTAGCAAGAAAGGAGATCATTTCAAAGTTGCCTAGCAGGAGTGACACTCCTGGAAGATGAATAAATCTCGTCCCTGGCCGGAGGTGGATAGTGACGGCTCATCAGAAATAGTTTTCAGAACCCAGTGAGCCTTTGTGAAACCTGGGGAATATTTACAGGTGGTAGAAGTTTTAAGAAGTCAGTTCTGGCAAAATCATCATAAAAACCCTTATAGAGCATTTCTATGGGGCAGCCATTTTTCTTTACAAGTTTTTCTTAGACATCTGTCAACTAGGAAATAAGCATGGTTACCATCTCCATTTGACAGATGAGAAAATCAAGGTAGAAAGAGTTTAAGTAACTTTCTCAGGGGAACAGTGCTCATAAACTGGGGAGGAGAGGCACAGAGAGTGCTCAGATTTGAATTTAGAGATTCTGAGGCCCAAGGCTGTGGTCTCAACCATTATGCAACAGTATCCAGGAATCCTCTTGTAATTAAGACCATTGGAGGAGCCAAAGTTTTTTTTCATTACATGGATGCTGGCAATCAAGGCCAGCTGTTTAGGAAAAGATAAAATAGATAAAGTTTGCCTTTGCTTCTCCTTCACCTTCTCTTTATCTCCCTTCAAGGGTTCCCACTACTTTTTTAACACTACTTCTGATTGCAAACCCACTTTCATTTCTATAGGGTATTTTTTAGAAGGCAATTACTATTGGAAATAGATTATAGTTTTAATTTATAAAGGTTTAAAGAGTCAGTCCTTTAAAGGGTCTTTGTATTTCAATAGGACATTTTTAAGGAATAAAAAGTTTTCAAGACATGTAGGGGCCACTCTGAAAATGATGCTTCACATTCCATTTCAGAACAATGGAGATGGTATTTTTTCAGTCGAGGCTGTATTAGAGGCCCCCCAAAGTACACTATGGAATGGGAAGTGGCAACCCCTTTATCTCCTGGAAAGACCTCTTATTGTAAAGAAATGGGGAGAGTTAAAGGAAGGAGAAAACTTTGTGTAGAAGAGAATAATCCAAAAAGGAGGAAGAGACGTATGGAATCTCAAAATGGGGTATTGATTTCAAACTCCACTTCTGCCAGTTCCTAGCCAGGTCACTATGGGCAACTGATTAGAAGTCCCCTGGGTAAAATTACTTATCTAACAGAGATGTGAGAATTCAGTAAGGTAATGACTGAAAAAGATAACAAAACTCATACTGATAGTCAAGACTTTCTTAGAGGATATTGATGCCCTCTCCCCCTCTCCCTGCCACACTCTGTATTAGAGTTGTGGGTGAGGTGATCAGGAAGGGAAATGGTAAAAACCAATGGAAGAGAACTGTCTAGAGAAAAAGAGACTAAATTGTGAGACACTCATTTCTTGATGTGAATAAGACATGTTGCACTCTTGCATTCACTCATTCAACAGATGCTTATTGATTACTCCTACACTTCTCTCAGATTTGGGACTTAGACTCACTTGGATCAGCTCCACATTGCATTTAGAAATGCTGATTTTTCAGAACCATGTCTTCATCTAGAATCCGATAAACCCAGACAACCTAATAGCATTAAGGCATTGCTGGTGTCCTTCTCTTGATTCTTCTGCAGATATAACTTCCAATGAGAACTTCAGAATCTATATATATAAAAGGCTAAGTGACCATCCGACCAGTAGCTATGACACGCAATGACCACCAGGGGACAGACGCTCCAACCAGTATCTATGATGCATACTGACCACCAGAGGGCAGACGCTCAACACAAGAGCTGCCAAGCTGTGGCGAGATGTCAGAGAGCCAGTTTTGGCTCTATCCCTGCAGACCAGGCTGGGGGACCCCACCTGCCGGAGGGACCCTGCTCACTCCGCAGACGCCTTTCGAGCTGCGGCGCCACCACAGGTGTGGCCAGCCGGGGAGGGACCATGGGAGGTCCAGTCCCACCCCACCTAGTCCTGCCCTGCCGGCCACCTTCTAATTAATTTCCTTTCAATGTGCACAAATCCGTGCACTGGGGCACTAGTGTTAAATAAACATAATTTTCAGTTTTACCACATTATCTTGGAACACTCTGGTCGGAACACCTTATTTAATCAGTACATGTTTCATCAGCAGATCTACCACTAACCCCTGGCCATTGCTCTCTCTAGTAGATGCACACTTGTGGCCAGGAAAATATCAAAATATAGTCATTATTCATCTACTTCTGAAACTCCACAGCTCCTGAATTAACTGAGGCGTTAACACCACACAGACGATGTAAACCACTGGATTATTAAAGCTGCCCTGGATCGTAATTGAGGATCATGAGTTACATTCTTATTATTCACCTAAGACAATGTAGAACATAGCAATGCCTGACACCTCCAGCCCTTGATTTATTTACTAAGCAGACCAGGAAGGTTAGATATTAATCAGGAATAACTTTAAGACTGAATAGAGGTGACCTTTGTCATCTTGCCATGGCACTGTGCTAGTGGGTATGTATACCCAAGTGTCCCCTGAATGTCCAGCCTCACCAGACTGCACATACAAAGCAGGCTATAGTGATGTTAATTCCTGAAATTTCCTGGCCTTGTAGCTCTCTCATTACAAAACTTCTGGGCCTCTCCAGCTAAACTCTCCCACCTTCTGGCAGCCTGAGGGGCTGTCTCATGTGCTCAGGGAGAAGTTGGCACCATTGGGTACAGCTTCTGCCTCGCTGGCTCTGCTCAGCATTTGCAGAGTTATCACTGCTCCTTGGAAAGAATGATGTTCTCCACAGAGCATTGTGCCTTGGGGCTTCTCAGTGTGTCACCTGAAGCCGTGGTTTCTTTAGGCTTCACCAAACTGTTGGAGCTACAGTGTGTTCCATTTAGAAAAAGAAAAAGATAATTGTTCCCTCACTAACTCTGTGCTTCACCTGCCAACTGGACCCTGGGCTAAAACTGCCTGGCACACAAGCAAACAGCTTATTCAGATTATGCCTCTCACCCCTCCACCTCCCCCGTTCACCTCACAAGGTGACATCAGGGGCTGTGGGGAGAGCCACATCATCCCCTCCACTGTTTTCAGCTCTGCACTCTTTCCCCCAGGTCCTCAGGAACCAACTTTGTCCTTTCTCCTTCAGTCAAAAAACTTAGGCAGACCTATGCCTTGCATGTCATCAGCCTCATCTTCCCTATCTCTATTTAGGCTCCGTCAGGCTTACACTCTTGTCCCTTCATGAAGTTGTCTGGTTTCGCTGAGTTCATAACCACAAGGGAACTGAGGATCTGGTGGTGACTGGAGCCATAAGTCAGTATAGACAATCCTCATGAGGACTACCCCCAAACAGGGAGTCCTAGCAGCAGACAGAACTGCTTATTAAGTCATTTCAGCATGATTTTCTGTTGAAAGAGATGCAGCTCAAAAAATAGAAGGTATTTGGACTAGGAAACAACCCTACTTGTAGCTGAGAGGAAAGTATTCATTTCTGTGGGCTTCAACACAATATGGAGGTTTAGTCTCTGACCTTCAGTCCTCCAAGGGCAGGAGAGGGCAGTGAGTCGTGGGATCCAGATGGAGGGAAAGACATACCATCTTCATCATTTGGACTTCAGAGGAGTCAGGGAGACAGAAAACATGGGCAGTGATGTAGTTCTCGGTATAAGCATAGTGTGCCATGTTTTAATGACCAGAATCCTCAGGGCTAGGGATCAGTAAGAAGGCACTGATCCCCTCTTACCTTTTTACTTAAAACAGGACCTCCAGTCATTCATTCAGGAATCAAAGATCTCAAGGTCTTGAAAACGACCCAGTCTGGATTTGAAGGATTTATCAAGGACCAGTTCACCACCCTCCCTGAGGTGAAGGACCGGTGCTTTGCCACCCAAGTGTACTGCAAGTGGCGCTACCGGGGCAGAGACGTGGACTTTGAGGCTACCTGGTATGAGCATGTGCTAGGGCCTAGCGCTGGCACAGGTAGTGTCTGCCCTTGTCCTTGGGGCCTGGAGTTCATGAAGTCTTCAATTTAAAGGGAACCTTGGAGGCCACTCAATTCAACTTCCTCACTGTTCAAAATCCTTTTTGTTGGGCAACAGAAAGCCAATGGTCTTGCTTTGAGTTGATAAATCTGCACTTGAATCTCAGATTCTATTAGCAATAATGACCTTGAATGGACCACCTAATTTCCATGACCATCTGCTTTTCATTGATGAAATCGGTAGTTCTAAAATATGATTGTGTTCACAGAATCACATGGAAGGCTTGTTAGGATGTATGTCACTGGGCTCACCCCCCAAAGGTTCTGACTGCAGGTCTGACGTGAAGCCTGCCTGATAACTTGCATTTCTAACAAACTCCCAGGTGATGCTGATACTGCTGGGCCAGGGCCCCATGTTAAGAACCTCGGTATCAAGTGAGGATAATGATATTTGTCTTTACTACTTCATCGTAGATGCAGAAAGGGCTAAACTTTCTGCATCAAGGATTTTTCTAATTTTCAAACTGAAAGTCTCATGTCCCAGGAAACCTCCTGGTCCCCAGCAAACTGTGACAGTTGGTCACTCTAAGCTACACTCAAAATGAGATAACATTCACTGAAGCACTTTATAAATGATAAATGCCTTAACAATATAAAGGTATGATTAAATAATAATATCTTTACAAGCTATAATTAAGCCTCTGTACCCCCAGAGTTTACTTTTTGACCAGGTATCTCATTTCTTTGCTGAAGCTCTAATTGTTCAAAACTTCTAAGCTATGATGAGCTGGAATCTGACCCCGGTAGCTTGCTCCCACTGGTAACGCTTAGCTCTGCTCCTTTGATGATGTGACAGGCTGGGAAATGCTTAAAGAGAAACTCACCTCAATCTGTGTTTCTTTTTTTATTTCAAGCATTTCCCATGGGCAGCAGCCTGATATATTTTTGTTGAAAAGAGTACAAAATTGAGCATGCCAGAGTTAGGGTGCTAGTTGGGCCTCCCACTAAAGAGAAGGACTTCAAGTGGATTATTTAATTTTTAAGCTCAGATTCCTCACCTATAAATTGGGGCTAATAACAGCACCTGCCTCAGGTATATTAAGAGAATTCAATAAAATAATAAAATAAAATATTTAGTGCAGAGAAAAACAAAAAAAAAAAAACACCCTAAAACAACAATTCAAAGAATCAGCCATGCTGAGCAGTAAGAGTGCTGGAGTGCTTGGGAGTCCCCTTCGTGGGTTCTTCAAGCACAGAAGATTTATCCTGGAATTCCCACTGGGCCCTGGTGCCAGGTTAGGAAAATAGCCCAGTGACACCCAATATGTTTGTTGAGTGGTATTTGGCTTTACTACTAATTCAATTCCTGAAAATTTCTGGGCCTTCTGTGTGTGTGTGTGTGTGTGTGTGTGTGTGTGTAAGGAAATAGGAAGTGAGGTTTTTTTAAATATTACAAGATATTAATCTCTTCTAAAATCAACAATAAAATTGCTTTCTGAGGGACAGGAAGGTCACCACTTCTCAGCTTTATAACGCATTCCTAAAGACCACCCTATGAGCCTTCAGTTCTCTTTTCTGTGTTCTAGGGACACCATTAGGGACATTGTCCTGGAGAAATTTGCTGGACCCCATGACAAAGGCGAGTACTCACCCTCGGTCCAGAAGACCCTCTATGACATCCAGGTGCTCTCCCTGAGCCGGGTTCCTGAGGTATGTTTTATCACTTGCTGTTCCGAGGACTGAGAGAACTTGTTGTGTCTCATGTCAACTCTGAGAAAGAGTTGAGAGTTAAAATAAGAAAGTGGGAGACACATGAAAAATGACATCTGTTGTTGTTCAAAAGCTTGTTATAGCAAGTGAGGAGAGAGTAAAAAATGGAAAAAATCTGTCCAACCTGAAAACACAGGCCAGTGCTATATAGTTCTTTAGCTTTGCTGAAAATTCTTTGAGTCTTTTCATCTTGCCATGTTTAAGTTTCAGGAGATCCAGAAAATGAAGGATAGATGCAGAGTGATTTTATCTATCCATCCAGCAACCCAGCCAGCCATTTGATATTATTGAATGCTTATTACGCCTCTGTCAAAGCATGAGGAATACAAAGATACATTAGACATGGTCCCTACCCTCGAAGATAACATCATCCAGTGAAAGAATCATATCAGTAAACTATATGCAATAAAGAATAAATTATTATTGAAATACAGAGGAAGGCACCTAACTCAGGTACAGGGGATAGGACCTTCCAGGCTTTCTGGAGGGAGAGGTGTTTGAGTTGCATCTTAAGGAACAAGTGGGGGTTATCTGGGTTCACATTCAGAAGTGAGGGAGCAGAGTTGTATGGAGACAGGAGGCAGCGTGGAACAGTCATCTATTGCCGAGGGTCTGCCGCATGTGAAGTTCCGCGAGTGAGTGTCTTTCCATGTGCCTAGAGGTGAGTCAGGAGCTAGATCAGGAGGGCCTCTGTGGTCTTAGTGACAGTCTGTACTGTATCCTGAAAGCTCTCAGGAGCCACCCAGGGGTTTAAGCAGGGTCTGATGCCACCATATTTGCACTTGAGAAAGATCACTCTGAAAGAAGTAGTAAATTAAAAGGATACAGACTTCAGACAAGAACTGTTGAGAGGCTGTGGCAGAAATCTAAAAAATGGGCCTGAACTGTGGCCATGAGGGGCTAGACGGGAACTACCCTTGGACCTGGGCAGAGGGGCTCCTGCCGTGGCCCAGCACCCTGGAGGCTCGCTTCAGGCTTTCTTCTGGCTGAGCTTCTCTCCGCTGGATGAAAAGTCAGTAAGACCAAGGCAGGAGTCCGTGCATCCCCCCTAGACCATTCTCTGGATAACTGTAGCCCAGAATTTCCTGCCCAAATAACCCTGAGACTAATTCCAGAGCCTGATCAGTCTCTTCCCTAGATCCATCCTCTGGAGGGCAGATCATGCCATCGGTGTGTGTACCCTTAGGCCTGAGAGTGGGCAAAAGTCAGATGTTTGCAGGAGGTATGAATGGACTTGATATGTAAGCTGGGATGTCCACTCACCTGACGTAAGAAAGAAGATGGGATGGGCCAGGGCTGGGGACTGACTCTTCACATGCTGCCATGTCCTGGCATGGCCCTGGGAGAAGTCAGAGAACTTTAAATCTGATCCTGGCCTTCCAGGTTGCGATGAAGGTATATTTGTCAAATTAGAAAGATACAACATATTTTACAGAAAAGTTTTTTTTTAGCTTGATTTATAACTTCTAAATCTTTAGACATCTGGTATGTGGGCCTCCAATTATACTCTTACCTCAGGGCCCACACATGTTAGGGAAAGGCCTGGAGCATTAGGAGTGGAATGAGGAGGGAATTAGGAGCTTGACTGGCCAGGCCCAGGAGACCAGTCAGATGCTGAAGAGGTCTCCCAGGTTTCTTTCTTTAAAAAAAATTTTTTTTAATGATTTCAGGGGGGAAGGGAGAAAGACAGAGAGATAGAAACATCAATGAAGAGAGAGAATCATTAATTGGCCTCCTGCACGTCCCCTACTGGGGATTGAAGCACAACCCCAGCATGTCAGACTGTCACTAAGACCACAGAGGCCCTCCTGATCTAGCTCCTGCCTCACCTCTAGGCACATGGAAAGGCTTTCACTCGTGGAGCTTCACATGCGGCAGACCCTCGGCAGTAGATGACTGTTCCACGCTGCCTCCTGTCTCCATACGACTCTGCTCCCTCACTTGTGAACCCAGATAACCCCCACTTGTTCCTTAAGACGCAACTCAAACACCTCTCCCTCCAGAAAGCCTGGAAGGTCCTATCCCCTGTCCCCGAGTTAGGTGCCTTCCTCTGTATTTCAATTCCCTGACTGGGAATTGAGGTTACAGGTTGACGCTCAACCCCTGAGCCACACCGGCCAGGCAGTGTCCCAGGTTTCTGATCTGAGAAGCTCTTGCTTTTCTGAGAAGCAGGTTTTGTGCATGGAGAGGAGAAGAGTGGGCCCACCGTCTAATAATAGGACCAGGAGAGGAGAACAGTGTTGGGCCGTAGAGGACCATAGAGGTTGTTTCAGAGATAGAGGGGGAACCTGAGTAACGGACTAGTGGGCAGGTTGGGGCGGGGGTGAGTGGTGGATGGATAGATGGATCCACAGCTGCCCAGGGTGATGTACACTATGGTGGATTCCAGATAGAAGACATGGAAATCAGCCTGCCGAACATCCACTACTTCAACATCGACATGTCCAAAATGGGACTGGTCAACAAGGACGAGGTAAGAACTTTAAAAATATTTAAAGCGCATCTACCCCCCCCCCCCCCCCCGCCCTCCTTATAAACTTGGGTTGATAATGTCACCGACCAAAACTCTTGAGAGCCATTGCTTTTGGAGTATTTATAGTTGCCACGGATGAGCGCCCTGACTCTGGGCCTCTCACTCTCTGAGGCTGGAGCACCTGGAAGTGGGTGAGTGATTATAGAGGAGGGTTGGAAGTCGCCCAGAGTGAAGACAGAGAAAGAACAGAGTGTGCCCAGGGAAACAGCCCTGAGATCTCCTTCTCTGGAAAGTGCCACACAAGGTCACAGCTTCATTATTTTCCCATCACGAGGCGATGAGGAGATATAAAAGGTTCCATTTTCATCTCGTCCATCATCTCTAACTTTTGATTAAGTAGTCAATTCCGTAGCATACAATATACACAAAAAAAGGATGAAAGCGTTTTTGTGTTTCTACTTGCGATCATGGAAGGCACGATGGGAAAATGCAGGTTTTGAAAGGAAAGCTAGTCTTGGAAAAAGCGCTCACCCTGGCTTATTTTTAGCCGTGGCAGACGGTTAACCAAGTCAGTGTGTCTGACTAGACAGCTCGAGGTCCAGACAAGCAACCTGTGGCAGCCAGTCCTGGGAGATCAGGACCCCCCCACCTCCCCGGCCCTGTTACCCCTCCCGCCCACCTTCCCCCACCCCCCGACACCCTCGGATCACTTTCAGAATGGCTGAGTTTCTTCATTTGATCCATCCTTCCACAGACTTCTAGCATATGAAAAACACCCATTTTGGTAGCTTTGCTTAGTGTGTGGGGGGAGGAAGATAGAGAAGGGCCATCAATTAACATGGCTCTGCTGCCATAGACTCATATCCTTTGGTGAACAAAGACCCATAAAGGGTTGTTCAGAAGGTCCTACATTCTGCCTCCCGCCCCGGGACCCAGCAGCCTTATTAGCCGCCACCCTCCTGGCCAGGAACCTTGTTTCTCTGCAAATCACGTCGCTGGCACCAGCAGGCTGTGCACCACCCCAGCTGTGAGGGGGGGCGGAGGGGCAGCACTGGGAAGCCAAGGCCAGCTCAGGAGCCTGCTGGTGCTGACACGGAGCCCTGAGCTGCGGAGGAGAGCAGCCCTGACCCCACACGCTGCTCATTCAGCTGAAAGGAGAGGATGTTGATGATCACAATGCCGTTAATTAGGACAGGAAGATTTTTTAAACGATTACCTTTCATTTTTTAAAAAATATATTTCTTTATTGATTTCAGAGAGGAAGGGAAAAGGAGAGAGAGATAGAAACATCCATGATGAGAGAGAATCATTGATCCGATGCCTCCTGCACACCCCCTACTGGGGTTCGAGCCCGAAACCCAGGCATTTGCCCTTGGCCGGAATCGAACCTGGGACCCTTCAGTCTGCAGGCTGATGCTGTATCCATTGAGCCAAGCCGGCTGGGCAAAAAGATTACCTTTCAAAGGAGAGGGACCTAAGTGTAATCCTGGCCATGTCCACCAACAGTGAAACAGAAAAAGGCCTAGGCTTGGTGAGGAGAGCGAGGCTTAGTTCAGAGTCCCCCCACCCCACTGCAGAGAGAGGTGCGGCTCGTCTGACTTTCAGGCCTGCACTGATCCCAGCTCAGAGCCTTGCCCAAGGGCTGAGGCCACAGTGTCCTTGCTCTAATGTCAGACCAGAAGCTCCCTCCTGGAGCCCAGCAGGGGATCTGAAGGCAAAAAGCCCTGTGTTTCTTTGGATCAGGGCTCTGCATGAAGGCCCCTGAGTGACTGAACAAGCTGTCCCCGTGTCTGTGGCTGCACTGTCAGGCCCTCACCCAGCAGGTGTGTGCAAAGGGAAGGCAACACATGAGAAGCAGGGAGTCAGGACACACTGACTACAGCAGAGAAGTGACAATGACAGGGAGGGGAGAAGAACTCCAAGTGTGCAGCTGTCTGGAGCCATTTGGCACTGGGATAGCAGCCCTGTGGCCCTCACATGCTCCCGAGGGCACGGGGGTGATAGCACTGCACAGTGACTGATGCTCAGAAGGAGTCATCAGGCAAAAGCCGAATTATGTTCACTCCACTCCATTTAAAAGGCAGGGATATTTAATGCATGTGAGAAACATTCCTATCCCAATGACTAAAATTTTTCTAAAACTCTTTAATTTTCTGGAGAATTGGCTCATCGCTCAACTATTGCCAGAAAAATAAGGTGTGGCCATGCTTGACGACACTGGGTTTTAGGGCACATACATGTTCCTGCTTAGCAAGCTGTTGTTTTTGTCATTGATTGAATATTGATTCGTAGACTCAAGGAGAGGTCTATTTTAATGTCTCTGAAGTCCCAGTGTGTTTTTTCTGCAGGTCTTGCTCCCGTCAGACAATCCGTATGGCAGAATCACTGGTACAGTCAAGAGGAAGCTGGCTTCAAGGCTGTGACGTTGCAGCCACCATTTGGACTCCATTCCCAGCTGAAGACTTCCTTAGGCCACTCGTGGTGCTAAAAATCATAGCATTTTTAACCTAGTATGTTGATTTATAGTGCGCATTTTCCTCGTGTATGAACAGATTCTTCTACGCCTACCTCAGCAAGGTGTTTTATGATTAGTAGCTGTAACATGCTTTGGGGATACAGTTTATTTCACAAATGCTGAGCAGTATAGAACAATCATAAATTAATATTTCTTTTTAGTTGTCTTGTGTCTTTCTATCTTAGAGAAACTTGGGAATCAATTCACAAAGAATCATGAATTAATGAAAGTGTCATATCAATGAATTGGTGCACAAGTTTAAGAAGCAAGCATTGTTTTCATGCGACTGAGGCTAAAACTTTGCTTCTGGGTACTGAAGAAAATGTCAGGACAAAATCGCGTTTTGAAATATATCACCACTTTGACTTCAATTAGACTGAATATTTGAATTTTTAAGAATCTTCTAGTTTATTCCTACTCTAAAAGTACTTTTGTAATCTTAATGTACTGGCTTTATGTATTTTACAAGCCTTAGAGAATATTGAGTACACATTGGGGCTGTGGAAAAAAAAAAGTATAAATTGCTTTCTTTGAATAATGCATCACTTTGTCACAAAGAACACATTTAATAAAAGCTAAGTCAATACACCGATGAATGAATATACATGTAGAAAGAAGACTAGAGACTCTATAGATGGAAATATCAGTGGTGATGATTTCTGGATGGTGGGATTATGAGAGATTATTATTTTTGGCCATGTACTCTTCTGAATCTTTCAAACATGAACATTTACTACCTATGTAATCAGAGAAATAAATATAATTGATGATTTAAAGATGCATACAAATTGGAGTGGTGATTATATCAACTGACTAACTCTACTATTGTGTATATCATAAAGCTTCATAAACTATAATTTCAGAAACCCATTATGAAAACCTGTCCACTTGAACATTCTAGATAACCTTCCTCCATTTAAAACACTCAATTTATTAACTTAAAAAATCTCCATTTTAAATAAATGCTTGCATGTGAGCACCTAGTATAATCTGATACTTTTGCTTCTTTAACCTTTATAATATTACTACTTAAGGATGCATGGTATAGTGTTTAATTTCACAGGCTCATTTAAATCCTGGTTCCACCTCTTAGTAGCTATATGACAAGTTTCCTCATGTATAAAATGGAGATGAAAACAGAACTTACCTCAGAGGTTTTTGAGGATTAAAAATGGGTTAAACAATTGTAAAGTGCTTTGATAGTATTTATGCCTGTCGCACAGAGATATGTATGTGTTTGTTAAAAGAAATATCCTACCTTCTTTTTCTTTGTTATTGACCCAAATAGAAAGCCATGGTTGGATTTTGTGGGTGGGGTGAGAGATGGGAGGGCTGAGAGCAGCAAACCTTAGAAGATGCTGGAGGCCATTCACCTGCTGGAGCCTGAAAGAACAGGAGATAAGAAGGATGAAGTCATTCGATAAGGAAAGCTCTGTGCTGTATCAAATACTCAGGTTACAAAATGTGCTTCCGCATCACAGACCTCGCATGGCCCAATGGCTAGTACATTTTATCCTCCTACTGATTTTATAATTCTGTTCAAGGAGGAATTTAGAGTCTAACATGATTTTTCCTAAATAAGCAAACAAGAGCAAAACCCTTTCCCCTTGATATTCTCTTGGTCACGTAAGTTATAGAAACACTGGGGAGGCTTCAGAGGAGAAATCCATGCTAGAGCGCAATCCTTAGAAATGCTGGCCCATTGTATACATAGCTGCATTTGCTTCCCTTGAGCTCTTAAAACATTTATTGTGATGGTTGCAGATGCGCTATTGTATCCCAGATGTTGTATCACAGGTGTGCGGCAGGAAGCCTGTGGCCTGTGAATTTCCCACCAGGTTCCTGTTTTGTGAAGGATGTTGTTTTGTGGTTAGGATTGTAATCTGTGTGCTGCTAACAGGCTTTGGGTTTCTCTTGCTGCATTCAGGGCTGGCAGACGGAGCAGGCCGGTGAACTGTAAGTACCTCTGAGTTATTTGTAATCAAACGCTTCGTAATTTTGTTATGGAAGGCGACAGGGGCTGTGTTCCAATATTCTGGGAAGCAGAGCTGCTCTCACACACTCTCCCGTCTTCTCTCCCCATCCCCGCCCCGGCCCCCCACCCCACCTCCAGTACTTTCAAGGGGGAATAAAGCAGGTGCATTTACCACCTGGGGAGCAGTTTGCATAGCACACAAAGGAGTAGCCATTGTTCAGGGCTTGTGATCTTGGCAGCCAAGCATCTGGCCAAGACTTGTTCCAAATCCTCTAAATTCCATCTCCTGACTTTTCAGTGAGACGGGCTTAGAAAATATGTCCTGTTCCTTTTCCTTAAAAAGAGTCAGACTTAAGGCCATACCATTCTTTACTTTTACTAACCTGCTTTTCCTCCCTTTTTGCTCCACAGTAGAACTCCTTTGGGACAGCATTTTACTCATTTGTCACTGGAAGAGAATTAATCTTTTTCAATCACCTGCAAGGTTTAACTCCAGAAACCTTAACTTCCCTCCAACCTCCTCACCCTCTGTCCAGAAAGAGCATTTCTTTTCCTTCGGACTCTGGGCTAAATGGGGATTGCCTTTTGTCATCTTCTTTGTAAAACCGTTGCCATTTCTGCTTCCTCACCTGCATTTGTGAGAAAACCAAAGCTTCTTTCTAAAGGCATGGATTTCAAGCCTTCTAACCAGACACGCTGGGTCCTTCCTGCTTCCAAATAATGGAAACTTAACCTCTTTGTGTTTTCATATTCTTTGTTCTCATTTCCTAAAGAACTCAGCTGCCTCTCATTCTTCCATTTGCCCAGACTCTTTCCCAGACATTCTTCAGGTCTTTTTTTGGCTCTCACTGAGGCCCTTTTGAGAATATAATGGCGATGGACCTACTTCTCAGGAGAACGCTCATTCACATCCCCAGAGGTGCCATAGCATCTGCTGAGGAAGCAGTTGCCATTCAATCCTTAAAGTATAAAGGATTCCAATAGAAATTTACCACATAAGGAATATAGTCAACCAAGCTTAGAACAAGGGCATACTGATTACCTTTATATGAGAAAGGGAAATAAGTCTATTTAGAATAAAAGAGAAGAACCCAGGTGCATTGGTGTCCTGAGGCTGCTGTAACTAACACAAACCTGATGGTGTATAACAGCAGAAATGTATCCCCTCATTGCCTGGAGGCCGGAAGTCCCAAATCAAGGTGTTGGCAGGATTGTGCTCTCTTTAAGATCCGTAGAGCAGATTCCGTCCTTGATCTTTCCTCTTCAGCTTCTGGTAGCTTCAGGGCTCCTTGGCTTGTGGCTCCACCACCCCAACCTCTACCTCCATGTTCACACTGCCTCTTTCTCTTCTATCAGTCTCCCCTGGGTGACTCTTGTAAGGACACTTGTCATTGGATTTGGGGCCCACCCAGATAACTTATGGTGACCTCTCCAGCTCAAGATCCTTAATTTACTGACCTCTAAAAAGTTTCTCTGTTCCACATATGGCCACATTTACAGGTCTGGCAATTAGGATGTGGACATAGGACTTTGGAGCAATCACTCAATCGACTATAACAAGTCAGGGGACTGTGAGCATCTTGAAGCAGACCTATTAGGCCTTTAGCTACATACAGGCTACTATTCTGTTCATATCTGGGGATGGTGACATTCCCTTTCCAGTTTGACCAGCTGTCACACAGATGTTTATAAAAGGTTGAAGAGCAGAACTTTGGATGTAGATAGTGCTAAGTTTTAGATCGGGCTCCACCAATTTCTAGCTGTGTGACCTTAGACAACTTACCTTAAACTTTTGCACTCTAATTTTGAAATGGGAATAATAATAGTACTTACCTCAGAGTCACAGAGGAGTAACTGGGATAATGCATGTTAATTAGAATGCTGTTGGTTTCAAGTAACTGAATACCTAAGGGTATCTTAACCTGAAAGGACCTTTTATTTACTTAAGAAGTTGAAATAGATTGACCCAAGAATGGTTTGTCCATTTGGTAATAGCACAAGTACTCAGGCTCATTCCGCCCCTTGCTCTGCCATCTTCAGTGTGTGGTAGTGTTTCCCCACGAAGTGGGCGGTAAAGCTCCTGCTAAAGCTGTTTTGGTGCATCACCCAGATCTCCCTTGGGACCAAAGTACTCAGCTGCCAAAAGTGTTTCCCTCTGATGGCTTATAGTTAGATCCCTGCACAGGAATTGCCCTTGACTAAAGGAAGCTGTCTCACCCAAGTTCACACTCACTCCCCTGCTAGTCAATGTGGGAGACACAAAATCCTGACCCCTTTGCCTCAACTGGGATAACCCTGCAGGGACATTCCAGCTCCAGAGCTCCTGGTTGGCTGAGGCCTCTGTTGCAACTGCCTCACAGTTCAGCTTCTCCCCCTGTCCAATCCTGCTTCCCTTACTGCTCACAGGCATTGTTTCAGAGATCACCCCTCAATCAACCTCCTGCATGAAAATCTCAGGGTCTCCCTGTGAGCTTCACAGGCAAGCTAACCTGGGTTGCCAGGAGTAGTTTAGGGATGGGTTTTTGGAGCTGGACCACACACTGGCCAGATGGCAATGAGCCCATGAAACGTTCACCAGAGGTGAATTGGGAGGGGATAATGGAGAAAGGGAATACACTGGCAGGGGCAATATCTTAGATGCTTGAGAGATTTGGGAGAAATAATTATCACAAGGACTATCGAATTTGGATGGATGTGCTAGAAACCATTAAAGCATTTAGAAAGAATTAAAAGCTGAAGATGATTAATAACCAATAGAAGGAAAAGCATGAAAGCAAGAGGGTTCTTTAGTAGTGTACAGGGTGGGACAAAAGTAGGTTTACAATTGTTCATACGGAAAATAATACAATAATAAATAATAATACAAGAATAAACCCTGTTTTGAGTACCCATAACTGTAAACCTACTTTTTCCATACCCTGAATAAATAAGACTCTATGGCCAGATGTCAGAAAAATCTTAGGATCAAACACAGGACTTGATTATAAGAAGAGCAGAGTTCCAAGGAAGATTGCATTCTCAACCCTAAGGTTTCCCCACCAAAACCAGGGACCTGATTGATGGACCCAGAACCTTGAATCCTCAGATTTCCCTGAATTCTCTGGCCTCTCCTCCCTATTGAAAGCTGGCACTGCTCCCCTTTGCTTAAGACCAAACAGAGGCTTCTGCCTAGCAAGGAAACAGTGCCCCCTGGGATTTATCCCCACCTCCCCTCCTGGCTAACAGACCTATAATTAGGGTCAAGTCACATCATAAACCAGACAGAGATATGCTGGGCCCACTCAGGGAGGAAAGGGACTACAGCTCAAAAGAATGGCAAAGAGTCAGTAATACAGGAGCTGGAGGACATACATGAGACTGAATCCTGAGGATACTGGATAAAACCCATCAGACTTTCAAATTAAGGAGGAATGGAAGCAGTTTCCATTCACATGGAATGGACCATTGTATTCATTTATGGCCTTGCTCCTAGGACTACATTAAGTCTCCTGTTGTTGGGATATGCCAGTGGTCGGCAAACTCATTAGTCAACAGAGCCAAATATCAACAGTACAACGATTGAAATTTCTTTTCAGAGCCAAATTTTTTAAACTTAAACTATATAGGTAGGTACATTGTTATTAACTTAATTAGGGAACTCCTAAGCTGGCCTTTGCTAAAAACATCCTCAATCTGATTGAGGTACATTCGCTGAGGTCGGCCCCTTACAACTCTCCAATCCACACTCGTCTTGTATACTTGTTTCATCTATCTCCTTTCCAAAAACCGACTTCTGGGCATGGGCCACGAAGTTTCAATGGCACTGTACGTGCGCGCCTGCATGTGGTATTTTGTGGAAGAGCCACTCTCAAGGGGCCAAAGAGCCGCATGTGGCTTGCGAGCGCGGTTTGCCGACCACTGGTATGTGGGATCTTGATCATCTAGATATTCCAAAGAACATCACATTGGTCCATTGTATCCATATGTTATCATGTTAATTGGACTGGAGGAGCAAGAAGTGATGCTTGTGCATCAGAGAATGGTGGAGAAACATCGCGGGGCCCACCTTCTTAGTGAAGTTTTTAGGAGAGGTTTAGGGTAGGAGTTAGAAACATCTCTCCCACCACATGCAGTTTGCAAATAAAATTTTATTGGAACACAGCCAGGCCCATTTGCCTATGTATTATCTATGGTTGTTTTCATATTACAATGGCAGTTGAGTAGTTATAACAGAGACTATTGGCCCATAAAGCCTAAAATATTTATTCTCTGGCCTATATAGAAAAAGTTTGATGATCCCTGGTCTAGGGCATTCCAGGATATTTCTTCCAAAATAAAGAACACATTACTGCATCTCAAATTTTCTACCTGTAAGAAGAAAGCACATGCCTGGAAGCCTCTTCGGATTTTGGAGGCATCACATTCCAATGGAAACACTGGTCCAACCCGTTTTCTGGGTGCAAAGGAAGGTTTCCAGTTTTGTGTGAGGCCCAGGGCAGTAAAAGGCTGTGCCGCAGGTCCAGGCTCAGTACCAACATGCCTGCTCGTTGGGCCATATGAACTAGCAGACCCTATTCTATTAGAAGTGTCTCTCCTTGGGAAAGACGCTGTGCAGGGCTCACAGCAAGTCCCAAGAGGAAAATTACAACATAGACTCCTAGGGTTTGGCGCATGCTATCTGTAGCAGACAATTATTCACCATTTGAAAAATAGCTCCTGGTGTGTTACTGGGTCTTAGTAAAGACAAATGTATGTCTATGGGATATAAGGGACTTTGTGGCCAGAGCTACTTATCATTACAGGTTTCTGTCAAACCCACCACGCATTAGGGTCTGGTGAGCCCAGAAGGAGTCCATTGTAATACGGAAATGATAGATCTGGGATCAAGCACAAGTAAGGACAGAGGGCACAAGAAAGGTATGTGGGCTTCACCCTCCATGTCATTCAGTAGTGGCCATAGAGGAGGGTAGCTTTTATGACAGTGTCAAAGGGAAATACTCCCAATGAGTAAATATTTAGGAAATGCACCAAAAGGTCATCTACTTTGTATAGAAAGAAAAGTAAGAATATATAAAAACTCATGGGCAAATGGCTCAGTTGGTTGGTCAGGCTTCTGGAAAGAGAAAGAATGACAGATTGGGGAGAAGAAAGACCCTGGTGAATGGACCTGTATGCATTAATCATGTTTTTTAATCTCTGTAGCTTGTGATGTTTTGAGATGTTGAGGGGGACTTAAGAACCCAGGGAGAGCCCTAACTGGTTTGGCTCAGTGGATAGAGCTTTAGCCTGTGGACTGAAGGGTCCCAGGATCGATTCCGGTCAAGTGCATGTCCCTTGGTTGTGGGCACATCCCCAGTGGGGCGTGTGCAGGAGGCTGCTGATCGATGCTTCTCTCTCATCGATGTTTCTAACTCTCTATTCCTCTCCCTTCCTCTCAGTAAAAAGTCAATAAAATATATATTTAAAAAAAAAAGAACCCAGGGAGAGATTGCCCTTGCCAGGATAGCTAATTCCTAAAAATTAAAACGTATTTGGGTACATGCCTCTCACAGACAATCTAACCACTTCCTTTAGCTAACTTACATACCATGCCAGCATTTCCCATGTCCTAAGTCAACCCAGGGCCAAGAACCAAGCAGGCAGAGACAGCCCCTATGCCCCAAAGCCTGTGGCAATTATTCAAAACAACCAATCCTAAACTGTTTATTTTGCCTTGGTTTGCCTTTCCCATGGAAACTCCAGGTAAGGCTCTGACCCAGGCTTTCCCTTTGCTCCTGATTCTGCCTCCTGGCCCAAACCTAATGCTTTCCCTGTGGCCCTGCATGGTGTGGCATGTCCTCTTTTTTCCAAGAAATATAATTCTTTTTAAGTGGCATTGACTTCTCCATGTTGTTGCTCAGTCACCTTTATAAATGAAGATGTCACAAGTCACAGTGGGAGTGGGCAATAAATGTGAAGATATTCATATTACATAATGTCTATCAAAGGGCATCAATGATGGAAGAGGCACTGTCCAGTCAAGTGAACAGAATGACTTGGCCAGTTGATGTCAGTCATCCTTTGTCACTGGTGATCCCAATGCCGGCACAATGAGCTCATGAATGTAGTAGTCATAGTAGCAGAGATGGAGGCCAAAAGCATGGGATTCCACTTTCCATTACAGATCACAACTGTTGCTAACAAATATCCAACTTTAGAGATCAATATCAAGTAAGACTTGATATGCCACCACCAATCCTTGAGAACACTAACGAGCTACTTGGCAGCAGGTTGAATACATTGTACCCCTTTCACTCTGAAAGGGGCAGTGACTCAACCAGAATTGGTACATGCTTTGAATATGGGTTTGCTTTTCCTGCCTACAGGAACTCATCTGGCAGCACCACTCAAGGGTTTATACACTCTTGTATAACATTGCTCAGACCAAGGGACTTACTTTAAAATAAAATGATGGTCTGTATATGACCACATGACTTTCTGGTCCTATCACATACTGCTCCATCCAGAAGCTGCTGGCCTGATAGAGTGATGGATGAACGGTCTTTTAGGATATGCCAGTTTGGAGATGACACCATGTGATGATGCAGTACCATTCTCCAGGATACAGTATATTCCGCAAATACTTGTATGATGTTATGTCGCCAGACAGTAGAACACATGGGTCTGGTAACCAAAGGGTAGACATGGGAATGGATCCACTGGGAAATTCTGCTTTTCTATCCCCTCAACTCTAGGCTGTGATTGTGGGGAAGTCCTCTTTCTAAAACGGAGGCACTTCCTCCGGGGATCCAGTGACAGTGATTTCAATTCAAACCTATAGGCTCATACAATCAGCCAACTCAACAATTCTCAAGCCCACTGTTCCCAGCCCACTGCACAGCCAAGAGAGAATCAATCAAACGAAAATCTTAGAACATTTATGAAAGGGAAATGACATTGTAGAAGATGAAAATGCTGAGTTTTCACTGAGTGGTAAAGGAGAGGAGGGACACATATAACTCAAATAATTGCATTCTCAGAAAATCACAAACATTAACTGCTAAATTTAATAAACTTATGGTTGAACTTATTTATTTTACATGGGAGGCAATTGAACCAACAGAGGCTGAGAGACTTGTTCAAGGTCTTACAGATAAGTCTGTAGCAGACCTTGGACCGGAACCCCAGTGTTTCCTTGCTCCTCCACTGTGGATTCATAGCTCCAAAGTTTTCCTTTTTAACCACATGTCCATTAGGCAATATTAACTTACTCTGCATTCTGTATGCATACCATATGAAGACTGATTAATAACCTACATTCTGGTGGCTGGGAGAAGTCACCTTAGCATTAAAAATTCATTGCAAAATCTGCCCAGACAATTAAACATACTGATGTCAGCCTAATTGGCTCAAATAAATGAATGCAGATCTACAGATTTTAAAACTTTATTATTTTAAATTTTTTTGCTGTTTGTTATTTTCCGAAAGGTATCAAAGGTCTCCTTTTCATTAGGCTCACAAAACTATTTTGAATGTCATTGAGTGTTCATCTTTAATTAGGGACAGGATGTATTTAGAACTCACCAATACTTCAGACTAACCTCTCTAGGTCTTTGGGGATGAATAAAAACATGCATTTTGCTTAGCACATTTCCCTTAACTCAGCATAACAATTTGTTATGGAACTGAAATAATGCAAGGTTGTTGTTTTTATGTGCCCTTATGAAGATAAAACTCTAGAACCACCCCAAATCCAAGGACCTAAGAAAGTAATTGTTGCCCTAACCGGTTTGGCTCAGTGGATAAGCGTCGGCCTGCGGACTGAATGGTCCCAGGTTCGATTCCGGCCAAGGGCATGTACCTTGGTTGCGGGCACATCCCCAGTAGGGGGTGTGCAGGAGATAGCTGATCAATGTTTCTCTCTCATCAATGTTTCTAACTCTCTATCCCTCTCCCTTCCTCTCTGTAAAAAATCAATAATATATATATATTTTAAAAAGAAAGTAATTGTTTTACTGTTTAGTAATATTAAGATGCATCAAATGAACAGTATTTGGGTTCTGCATATTTGTTAATCCTGTGATTTAGCTGGGTTTGAAATGGAGTGAGATCATAGTAATAAAACCATGCTTTAATTCACTTTTCACATAATACTACTAGAGGCTCAGTGCACGAAATTCGTGCATGGGTAGGGTCCCTAGGCCTGGCCGGCCATCAAGGCTGGTTGGGGCCAGGCTGATCAGGGCCAGGCCGATCAGGGCCTATAGGCCCCAGTGGGGTTGAGAGAGAAGGTGATGGTCGCGGGGCTGGGCACAGAAGGAATGACGCCAGATGCGGACGCTGCCATTGGCACCCCGCCACCACGCAGTTCTCCACCTCCCCCCCCTCCTCCCTCCCTCACTGCCGGGCCACCATCAGGGCCTGCTGGCCAGGGGGAGGGACGGGCCCTGCTGCTGGGGGAGGGACGGGGGAGGAATCGAGGAGGTTGGCTGCTGGCCCCAAGGAGGGAGCAGGCCCTCGGCCCCCTTGAGAAAAGGGCCGCATCTGCTGCCACCCACCCCCAGTTTCCTGTCTCAGCCTGGGGCCTGAAGGCCCCAGCAGGGTTGGGAGAAGAGGCAATGAGCTGGGCACAGAAGGAACTGACGCTGATGCCCCTGCTAGCAGCCCGCCACTGCACGGTTCCCACCTTTCCTCCCCCTCCTTCCCTCACCACTGCGCCGCCACCACTGCAGGTGGGTGGTGGATCGGATCGGGGCCTGCTGGCTGGAAGGAGGGACAGGGCATAGGAGGTTGGCTGCCGGCCCCGAGGCCCTCCTGGGAAAGGGTCTGTATCTACCACAACCCATCTGCAGGAGGTTGGTCAGCAGGGAGAGGTTGGCTGTGGGAGCATACTGACCACCAGGGGGCAGCTCCTGTGTTGAATGTCTGCCCCCTGGTGGTCAGTGCACGTCATAGCGACTGGCTGTTCTGGTTGTTCGGTTTTAACAGTTGCTTAGGCTTTTATGTGTATAGATTAACTGTACGATGAAGTCTAAATCCTCCATCAACCATGGCAGACTGGTGTTATGGAAGGATTGCTAGCTTCCCCACAGTGTCCATCCTCCTGTCATTTAGCTGGCTACTTGGCTGCCTGAAGTAAAGACCACAGTTCCCAAACCTCCCTTGCAGGTAGGTACAGCCAAGGACTAAGTTCTTATTAAAGAGATGTCAGTGAAAGTGCTGTATGCAACTTTTTTTTCTGTTTTCTTCTTGGCTGGAATATAGTTGTGGTAACTGAAGCTAGAGCAGCCATGTTGGACCTCACAGGAAGATGCAGGATGGTGGAGCAACCCCCGTAGGAGAAGTCTGGGACCCAGTGACTATGGAATGATCATGCCAACCCTGGTCCGCTTACCTTCAGACCTCATATACATGTTCAGGAAACTCTGTCTTGTCTAAGTTACTGTTACTTGTGTTTTCAGCTGAAAGTGATCCTAATGGATACGCTTGAGCTGTTCTGTCCCTGTGGAGATGTGCTGTAGTATAAAATGCAGTGAATTTTGAAGGCATGAAAAAAAGATTGTAAAGTAATAACTTTACAATCATTAATAACTTTTGTATTGATTTTATATGGAAGAGGTAAATTTGGGATATATTGGGTTAAACTATTATTTAATTCTCCTGTTTCTTTTTACTTTTTTTTTTTTTTAAAATATATTTTATTGATTTTTTTACAGAGAGGAAGGGAGAGGGATAGAGAGTTAGAAACATCAATGAGAGAGAAACATCGATCAGCTGCCTCTTGCACACCCCCCACTGGGGATGTGCCCGCAACCAAGGTACATGCCCTTGACCAGAATTGAACCTGGGACCTTTGAGTCCGCAGGCCGACGCTCTATCCACTGAGCCAAACCGGTTAGGGCTTCTTTTTACTTTTTAAAATGCGACTACCAGAAAACTTATTGCATACGTGGCTCGCATTATACTTTTATTGGACAGTGCCAGGCTGGTGCTGCTTTGCTCTGTCTCTGTATCTGCCCTTAGAGCAGCGGTTCTCAACCTGTGGGTCGCGACCCCTTTGGGGGTCAAACGACCCTTTCACAGGGGTCGCCTCAGACCATCAGAAAACACATATATAATTACATATTGTTTCTGTGAGTAATCACTATGCTTTAATTATGTTCAATTTGTAACAATGAAATTAGGGGTCACCACAACATGAGGAACTGTCTTAAAGGGTCGCGGCATTAGGAAGGTTGAGAACCACTGCCCTAGAGAAAGATGAGGCACCTGAGGCTGAGGGGAGCCATACAACTTGCCCAAGTTCCCATGTCCAGTAAAGGGTGGGGCTGGATTCAAGTTCAGATTCATCTGGAACAGCCTCAGTGCTTCTACCCACTGCACCACAGTGTATCAGCTAGTGCCCCTAAGCTCAGGCACAGGAGAGACAAGACTGCCCCAAACACTACTTTTCAATCGTAGGAAATGCTGGCTGCTTGAAGAGTTTTACTAAGTTCCCCTCAAAATGATGTTCATAATCACATGAGTCTTATTTTCAAATGGTATATTTCCCAGCACATAAAAACAGAGTGTAATCCCCTGAAAAAGGGAAGGAAACACAATTTATGGGATGATTCTGCCACCTTTAATGCAGGAAGATGTTTAACTTGAAACCTTTGCATGGATATGGCCCACAGATGACAGAGCTGAAGACCCTTATGGCAGCTCTTTCCCTGGTTGCATTACCTGACTTTTCTGGAAGCTTAAGGCCTCTAAACTCTGTGACCTAAAATGCCCCACAGGTGATGCCTGGGTGATAGTATGTACTATCTCATGGCACATGTTCCCTTATCTTGCTGTTTATAGATCTGGCTGCCCGGGGCATAGCCTGCTCCACAGGTAACACGTATGTGTAGTATTATTTACACTTTTACTCACTGACCTCTCCCCTACCTGAGCTATGACAAAGGTGACAGGTCTGCCCAATGTACTTATTCTACGGAGGAGGGGCCTGTTTTCTATTTGGAGATTGCCTACCATCCCCAGCTTTCCTGATTTCTCCTTAAAGATAGCGGTAGACAGGAAGACCCTGTCTAGCTGAGGTAAACAGGCATTAATTAATACAGCTACCTCCTTGCTTCGCTCACAGGCTCCTCCATTAATCGGCCCCAATGCATGCTGCACACAACTCTCTTCTTGAGGGTCACAAAGATATAAGACAGCCACAGTCACCAAGTGAATTTGGATGTGATCATTTTAATCTCTTTTTCTATGGAACTGCCACTGCTGGCCAGAAATGGTACCCAAGCTATTTAATTGCCTATGGAGCTACAGCATGAAGCTAACGAGCTGCTCATTAATGCAACCATGGCTCTCTCCCTTCTTCCCGTGGCTTCTATTCCTGGTTTAGAAGTAGAATTAACAAGTTTTCTCCTAAGAAGCATATCTGTTCTACAGCAGTCAGCTCTTTGAACGTTTAACTTCCTCCTCCAAATCATTACAGAAAACAGTTAATGGCTGTGCGCCCAGACCTGACCCCTGCAGATCCCATTTGCAATGACCGTCACAGGCAGATGGATCACCACCAGTAAGTACTTTTTGTATTTGGCTTCCAAATATGGCAGCGGCTGGGCAACTGTGGGTCATTAGATTTCCCCAAATTAATTTCCTCCACAGATATATTTCACTAGTGCAATGGAAGGACTGTGTGTGCCCTGACAGGGTACACTGAACTCAGAGGAACACAATTTATGCTCACATGTGATATTTGTTGAGGACAGAATGAGGAGATTGCCAGCAATGGGTCTCTTTTTCATCGTATTCATCATGTCCACTAAGCATCAAAAATGATGCTCATATCTGCTGCATATTCCAATGTAATACGCCAGCTTGTTTTCAATGAAATCTACTTGCAATCTCTAGTTCCTGAATTAACTCACTCTAAGGAGGCTATGTGTTCTTAGCTTTATTTTCAGATCAGGGAGTTTAAATTTCATCATACCTTCAGGGGTCCAGGCAGTTAATGTAAAAGTGTGCACCTGCTGGTTACAAAATATTAGGAATTAAAAGATCGTAATAGCCCAACCGGCATGGCTCAGTGCTTGTCAACCTATGAACCAGGAGGTCACGGTTCCTGGTCAGGGCACATGCCCGGGTTGTGGGCTCTATCCCCATTGTGGGGCATGCAGGAGGCAGATGATCAATGATTCTCTCTCATCATTGATGTTTCTCTCTCTCTCTCCCTCTCCCTTCCTCTCTGAAATCAATAAAAAATATATTATTAAAAAGATTATAATAAATGGGAGCTTTCGGCCTTGCCAGGAAGAATGCAAATGTAGTTGTAAAAACACACACATTCTTCACTGGCTGAAGGAAAACATGTCAGCTTAGAGTCCACTGAAAAGCGACCCGCTTGTGACCTCGCCTTTAAATCAATTCATTAAATGTCCTTTCTAGAGTCTGAAAGGGGAGGTGGAGTGGCAAGTACTTTTTAAAACTCCCTTGTGGTTCTGATACCCTGTGGGGCCCTTTGGTTGAAAATAATCAAATTCCAACATTAGATTTTATGTGAGAACATAAAAGCTACTGGCATTAAGGCATGCTCACTCCCACTCCTGAAGTGCTTCTGCACGTGGTATGTGTATTTGCTGTACTAGTCGCAGACCCAGGTCACATTAATAAAAACCCAGTGCGATCTAAAAGAGATCCCACTTCTGGGAATATATCCCAAGAAACTAGAAACACCAATCAGAAAGGATATATGCACCCCTATGTGCAGAGCAGCACAATTCACCATAGCTAAGATCTGGAAACAGCCTAAGTGCCCATCAACAGATGAGTGGATTAAAAAACTGTGGTACATCTACACAATGGAATACTATGCTGGTGTAAAAAAGAAGGAATTCTTACCATTTGCAGCAGCACAGATGGACCTGGATAGCATTATGCTAAGTGAAATAAGCCAGTCAGAGAAAGATAAATACCAAATGATCTCACGCGTTTGTGGAATATAATGAACAACATAAACGGATGAACAAAAACAGATCCAGAGACAGGGAAGCATTGATCAGACCATCAAACCTCAGAGGGAAGGTAGGAAAGGGTGGGGGTAAGAGGGAGAGATCAACCAAAGGACTGGTATGCATGCATATAAGCCTAACCAATGGGCACAGACACCAGGGGAGTGAGGGCATGAGGGAGGGGGTGATGGGGGGACAATGGAGGAATAAGGACACATATGTAATATCTTAATCAATAAAGAAAAAAAAAAAAAGAAAAACATTTTTCTAAACTTCCACCTAGTACTGGGATTTTACTATGTAATTTGTAATACCTTCACCACGTAAGAGCTTTCTTAACACTGGAATAAAGAATGGACTTTCATTTTTGTGCTGGAAAAAAATAAAAATAAAACGGAATCAGACATCTATGGTTTCACTGCCGTCTGGAGACAAAGGCTGCCTACCTGCTGAATTTCAAGGACTCCCAGCCGCTCTCCAGGGCCTATTTTGATCACACTGATTTTCGCCTGGACTGGGGGTGGGCGGGGACAGGGAAGGAAGCAGCTTCAGTGTCTGCCAAGGCTCTCAGGCTTGCCTGTCACGGCCTTCATTCTGGGCGTAGGAAAGGCGGACTGTCTTTAATTTGCCAATATTGCTCGAAAGTTGTCGATGGAGGCTGAGGGGAATGATTTGATTCTTTTTGGTTTGTTTTTCTTTCTTTTTTTTTTTTAAAAAAATTATTGGTTAAATGCTAATTTATTGTAGGTATGGTGAACACTGTGGTGGTGTTAAGGGAAAACGAGAGAGCCAAGGAGCTAATACAAAACTAGAATGGTAATGCGTGGAGACGAATGAACTCCTAACGCCTGTCTCAGGTGACAAGTAAACAGAGAGGCCACGTACCAAACCCTACATCCCATTCAGCTTGTTCTGAGGCCTGCATTCTGACTCCGCTGCTCTCCACCATTTATCGGTGTTAGGGGATGAGAATCCTGCACCCTACATTTCCCAGACAGAATGTAAGGTATTGTTTTGAGGCCCCACTGGGAGTCATTTTTCATGCAATCCCACATGAGCCAATCCTTCTACATTAGCATTTCTCTGCAAAATACCCCACTGCCATCTCCTGACCTCAGAATCCTTATTTCCTAGCTGACATCAAGGTTCACAATTTTCTCTCTAAAAATATGCACTTTGTCAAGCTGTCTTCCACATTGATGGTGATAATACTCTTGCTTCGAGAGAGGGCTGTGAATGTCAAGTGGCCCCCAAACGCCAAAGGACCAGAGAGACCACAGACGAGGCAGACAGTCCTGGTTGGTTAATAAGTTTGAAAGAAAACTTAGTGCAAAAACGCAGTCCTGGACAGCAGGACACTGGGGTCTCCGCGCCCACACTCAGACACAGAATTTTATGGCTGAAGCCAGGGGTCTGCGTGTCTGGAGAGGAAGATGGACAATAGTTTGCTTTTCGGTTAATTTACCCCCTCCTCCCCCCTTTTTTTCTTCTGACAAGCATTTATAAAGCAGTCCAGGTCCGAAGCTTAGTTGAATTAGGTTGGGATTAGTGAACAAAGTTTCCAATAGTGGTGAAAGGTGGCTGCTATAAAAACAGACTAAAAGGAGTGTGAGCCCAAGTTCAAATCTAGAGAAAAATACAGCTAAGGACACACTTTCAGTGTCATATCCCCTGCGTTCCATGGCCAGCTGACTGGTGACAGTAAGTCATCCCTCAATATTCTTTCTCTTTTATCTGTAGAATAATGGGACTTTTGAATTTTAATTGGGCCTAGGGTCTCTAAGGAAAAAAAAATATTTCCGCTTCCCTTGCAGCTTAGTTATGGCAATGTGACTGAATTCTGGACAGCAAGATATAAGAGGAAGTATTATGAGTAATTTCTTGGAAGGAAGGAAGTATGCACCTTTCTCCTTTTACCTCTTCCCACTGGTTGGAATTCAAGTGGTGATGGCAAGAGCCAAAGCAGCCATCTTGGGCTATGAAATTCTAGGAATGAGTATCATGCATAATAGGGCAAAAGAAAGGTGGAGTCTGTGTCCCTACCATTATGGGGGACCATACCAGGGAATGCCTGATTCTGGACATTTATAAGCCTCTGTTTTGCTTACATTATCTGTGGGGGTGGGGTAAGAGCAAGGAAGGCAGGTGTTCTTTTCTAAAATATATTTTTTACTGATTTCAGAGAGGAAGGGAGAGGGAGAGGGAGATAGAAACATCAGTGATGGGAATCATTGTGCTATATTGTAAATCAGAAGATGCCTTAATCAATAAGCCAAATTTATTTGGAGTACTATTCATTTTCAGTAGTACTAGCGGGCCCAGAGGAACTCTTGCTTCTCAAATTCTGAGGCCCAATATGGTGGAAGTCTTTTCAATTTATATGTTTTTCAGCTCTTTGTTTTCCAAATTTGGAATGAGACTTCCGGACCTTCTGAGAAAAAGTCCTGTTGCTGGGACAGGGCCGTGAGACCATATCTCAAGTCCTGGCCTGGCGCCAGCACTGACAACTCTGTCTGGGGCATAGTTTATGGCCTCTCTGGATGGGGAGTAGTCTTATTTTCCCTATTAAGCAAGCAAATGTTTACAGAAGCCAGAATAGCAGGGTTAAAATTTTAAACAGCAGTTTTTACCCAAGATGGAGGTTACTATACTTCATTTTAAACAGCGGTTTTTACCCAAGATGGAGGTTACTATACTTCAATTGATCGGCTGCCTCCTGCAGGCACCCCCACTGGGGATTGAGCACGCAACCCAGGCATGTAGATTGACCAGGAATGAAACCAAGACCTCCTGGTTCATAGGTCGACATTCAACCACTGAGCCACATGAGCCGGGCTGGGGAGGCGATTTTGATCATTCACAGCCAAACCCTATTCCAAGCTAATACAGGAGGTACCAGGTGGATGCATGGAAGCAGGGCCTGGACATTCCTCAAACTATCCCTCTGAGGTAGAGGGTTCAATCATCATCACTATTTCACTTGTGGGAAACTCCTTCAGAAAGGTTAGTGAAGTTCTTCATTCCAGCGCCCTCCTGCATGAGCTCCTGTCTCTTCTTTCCCACCTTTTAGGCAGTGCTCCCCTCTTATCAGTCTCTCTCACAATCCTGAACAATATTCTGCCTTTTACTCTCATATGTTTCTGTTTTCTGTCTCAGGTAGACTGTGAGAACTTGGGGATAGAAAATGTCTCCTTTGTGACCCCCTCTCCTACTTACAGCGCAAAACAAAGCACTACTTAAATTTCAGATACTTCGTAAACTCCATATTCCAATTAATTTGGAATGTACCTTTGAACCCCACTCACTATACTGATTCCTGTGTTTTTCACTCTCATCTTCAGACTTTGTATTCTTTAGAGAAATGACCTCCACAGGGGACTGAATTATAACACTCAATAAAACAGTGATTCTTAACTTGAGAAGAAGAGGGAACTTCAGGGAGTCCAACCACTCTGAAAAGTTTTGTATATGGGAATATGAGCTTTTGTCTGGAAGAAGTTTCATAGTTTACATCAGAAGTTCCCTCCAAAATCACGACCTCCCCCCACCCCGTGCCACTGACCTACAGCAAAAAATTAAATAAAATCTTTGGCTAAAAGAACACCTAAAATATGTTGCTGGGTGGATAAGAGAATGAACAAGGCATACTTGGACAATTCCATTTGTAAAGAAGATAAATCCACATATAAATCTCATGTTTCTTATGTCTGAAGTGTTGTTGTTTTTTAAGGTTTAACTTTCCATGGTTTTAAGAAGTAACCTTAATCCTTAATCCCAATTGCAAAAAAGATCAAACATACACCAGGAATAAACTGAAGCAATGCTTTATTGCAACCACAAAACACAATCCAACAAGGCATCAACACACAGAGATTGAACAAATGTCTCTTTGAACAGAGATGTAGCAACCCCACCTTTTCAAGTCCTTAAAAACAAGTACTCAAACCAGGAATCAAACAAAGCATCAGAGCAATTTTAAAAATATTACACCATCATGAAGGAATGTATATAAAAATATTCTGTACTAGTAACAAGGCTTTTTGATCTGTAACTCTTGGCAAATTTCTTCAGAAACAAATTGTTATAAATACAACCATAAAGTGAAATAATGCTTTTTTTTTTTTGGAAACAACCAATTTAAAAGCAATTCTATGCAGAAAATACCATTACCCCCTGTGAAAGCCAGCTGAATATGGATGGATATCCCCAATACACAACAGGGTTTTTCTTTTCAGAGCTATGGTTCTGCTTCTAAAGGGGCCAAGATGCATGTTCATTTCAAAAATCGCAGCATATCCCAGTGAAACCTTAATAAGGTCAAGTGGAGGACCCTCTGTAAAAAAGGGTGTCAGCAATTCCATCCCAGTAACACAAGCTCTAAGGAGCAGAGGAACTCAAGGGAGACAGCAATCCCTTTCTCTTTCTCCCCCTCCCCAAGTCTGTAATCAAAACATGCTCATCCCATTGAATTTTTAAAAGAATTTTGGGAAAGCCATCTATGAAGAAACGAATAATGTCCTTATGACCTCAAAGCTTTTCTGGGGAAGGGTATCTACTCATGTCAAACATTGATTTCTTTGTGCTCCCTTTGACAAACTCCACAAAGAAAACCATCCTATCCACCTGTGCTCCTTGCTCCTCCTAGCTGAATTCAGGTCAGCTGATGGATTGCCTAGTCTATCCAATAGGATAACGTTTCATTTGGTTGAAATTCTTTACATATACACATGTATGTATTCTGTTTACAAAGTTTCATCACATGAAACTAAATTATGTCATTATGTATTTTTGAGGTCTGAGACCCCAATTTGACTGTACTATGAAGAGTTGTTCTTTAAATGCTTTGACTGCAGAGGTTTTACATGATACTCATAGATTTTCAGAGCAGGCCCCAACTTTAACTGAAGTCCTGTCAGCACATCATTTCTTGTCATCAATAGCAGGGATTTTCCATCAATTTCCTATAATGGAAGCACAGGGGAAAGTCAACATGTAAGTCCAAAAGCTCAAGAATAATGAAACAAAAAGGAAGTTCAAAGGAAAAAGTCATATTATTGTCTCCAAACTAAAATCATGACTTGTTCACTTATGCCAAAATGGGAAAAATTGAATCTTCTATTTTTATCTTCCATCTTCTATTTTTTTGGATTAAATACAAGAGGTAACTGTTCTTGTTTTCAAGATCACATCACAAATATCTTTAAAAACTGACAGTAAGTTTGGAGTACATATCCTTAAGGATAAAAAATATTGCTTCCAAAAGGAATAATGACACTTTCCACTTATAATATATACTAGAGGCCCGGTGCACGAAATTCATTAATGGGAGGAAGCGGGGGTGGGGGGGTGGGGGGAAGGGGAGGTGGGGTCCCTCAGCCCGGTCCATGCTCTCTTGCAATCCAGGACTGCTTGCACCTAACTGCTCACCTGCCTGCCTGCCTGCTCGCCCCTAACTGCTCACCTGCCTGCCTGCTCAGTGCACATCATATTGACCAGTCATTCTGGTTGTTCCACTGTAATGGTCACTTAGGCAAATATATTAGAGGCCCGGTGCATGGGGGGTCCCTTAGCCCAGCCTGCACCCTCTCCAATCTGGGAACCCTCTCGCAATCCGGAACCACTGGCTCCTAACTGCTCACCTGCCTGCCAGCCTGATGGCCCTAACTGTTCTCCCCTCCTGGCCTGATCACATTAACTGCCTAACTGCTCCCCCCTGCCAGCCTGTTCCCCCTAACTTCCCTCCCCTGCCAGCCTGATTGCCCTAATTGCTCTCCCCTGCTGGCCAGATCCCCCCTAACTGCCTATCTGCTCTCCCCTCCTGGCAGGGTCCCCCTGCCTATCTGTTCTCCCCTTCTGGCCTGATTCCCCCTAACTGCCTATCTGCTCTCCCTCCTCTCTGTGTCCTTTGGACCTCGGCACAGGCATGCTGAGAGCTCTTCGCTGTGGCCCTGCCCCTGTCCTGATTGGTCATTATGTAACAGCATCCCGGCCAATTTGCAAATTCCTCTATTATTAGTATAGATTATAGTTTATGCAGAATGTTGGGTATTTAGTTCCTAAAATAACTCTATAAATTAGGACAGGCAGGGATTATCATCTTAGTTTTACAGGCAAACCAAGAATCAAGATTAAGAAGTTAGGAAAGGATGGCACAGGATCTGAACTCTCATCTGTCCATAGCCAAAGCCGATGTTCTTTTCATAACTTAACCTGTTTCTCTTGACACTTAGAAGTAAATATGTGTTGCTTAGATGTACCACTGGGACTTAGGTTTTCTGGAATCTTGTCAATCACAACAGTGGACATTGGAAAAATGACTCACTCACTCTGAACTCCTTTCCTGCCCTTTAAAAGGAGAACCATCCTGTCGCAACCTAAAAATCAAGCTCTCATGCTGAGGGCCCCCCCATACTTCCTCATAATGGATCATTGAGATTCCAAATAAGGTAGTGAGGGGTAGCGCTCTGCCCACCACAAATTCCCTCCTCTGTTCTCAGAGTCCACTCCCCATACCCTTCAGATACCCAACCAGGTATCCTGCACCTCAGCTACCCTGGAGACTACAGAGCTTTGGGGTAAATAAAAATGGGCTTCTCATGCAAGATATGAGGACAGAGTGTTGAAATTGGTGTGAAACTTTTGGAAAGGAAACACTGAGAACGCTGACTGCACCTTATGTTTGTTATCACTTAATTGTGGGAAGAAGCTGAACTAGCTTTTAGGGAACCTGAAAGAGATGAACCAGCTGTGCATGCTTGGTAAACTTTGACACATCTGTTTCATCATTCTACCCATGCACATCTGTACCCACCTCCCCCAATGATGGACAGACAAGGGGACACATGTGCACCAGGAAGAGAAGACGCTGCTCTCATTACTATACAACTGAAGCTACATAAAACTGTGACCCCTCCTACATCAGGGCCAAGGGGGCCATTCCTTCACACTCCCTCATGTGCTTTGCTAGGCCAGGCAGAAAATTTGCTTTGAAGGACTCTGTGTGGGGGAGAAATATCACTGGGCTAGGGGGCTGGAGAAACACCCACTCTGTGACTTTAGGCAAGTGTCTTCCTCCCCTCTCCTCGGTAGGTAATAGGGGACATGGGATTTGGACAGGATTCCATGAGATACCACCTTTGCAAATGCTCCCTGAGCTGTAAGTTATACAATTACTTGTCCTTATTCCTTCACAGAACCATGGTCCTCATTTCAAATACCTAACATGAACCACAGCAAAAGGACAAGGAATTACTTCAAACTAGTCTGTGGTGTTTCTGAGTGTTAGAAGCCTTTATTTCATCATCTACTAGAAAACAAAATACCCCCATTAATATGTAGGAGACAACAATTCAAAACCATAGCGCATAACAAAGCAATTTGTTGATAGGGCAATTGGAAAAGTAAGGACATAGGGATGGAATTTCTAATTCTAAAGTATTTTTCGAGGAGAGAAACCAAGATGGCGGCATAGGTAAACACTGGAGTTTGCCGCCTCGAACAACCACTTCAAAAATACAACTAAAAGACGGAACGGACATCAGCCAGAACCACAGGAAGGCTGCCTGAGTGGAAATTCTACAACTAGAAGGAAAGAGAAAAGCATACTGAGACTCAGAGGAGGCACAGTGTGGAAATAAAATACTAAGGTACAGAGGTGCACACGGAGCGGGCTGGCGGCTGACGGTGCAGTTGTCGTTTTCAATCGGGAGGGAGTCTCAGGCTCGGAGAGCCAGTTCCGGGTGAGTCTCTAGGGACTCAGACTCATACAGGAGAAACTGGACTGTCTGGCATCGGTCAGAACTCGAGGGCAGCTTTCTCTCGGAGGGGCTTGCAGAGATTACCGGGACATTGAGAAGCGGAGCCTCTGAGAGCAGCCATAACTGCTAGCCCTGCCCTGTTGATCCTACAGGGCCTGCCCTGCCCAAACCCTGCAGGGAGGCTTTTGCTGGATAGCCTATGGCAGAGGCTAGATTAGCACCTCCCTAGAGATCCAGGAGCCAGTGTACCCAGAGGTCAGAGTGGGACCATCCAGTTTGCAGCTCCATGGAACCATAAAGGACACACTCAGGGGGCAGACTCAGTGAGCACCAAAGCCCCATTGAAGCAAGTCTTGCCCCAGAGGGGTGTCTCCAGCACAGAAGTTCTCCCACTGCAGACACAGTTGATTCTCACAACCAATTGGCCTGGAGGTCAATTCCTCCCAGTGATACCTACAACAATCAAGGCATAACTAAAACAAGACTGTGCACAAAGACCACAAGGGGGTGCACCAAGAGTGTCCTCCTCAGGTAATTGGGGAGGCTGAACCACTGGGCCCTAGAGGACACTTAGCACAGGAAACAACTTTATCAACACAGGGAAGCATAAAAAATGTGGATACAAAGAAAAAAGACACAAATGACAGAAATGGAGGAAAGCAAACTACTGGATATAGATTTCAAAACCACACTTTTAAGGTTTTTCAAGAATTTTCTAGAAACTGCCGATAAACTTAATGAGACCTACAAGAAATCTAACGAGACCCTCAAGGTTGTGATAAAGGACCAACTAGAAATTAAGCATACACTGACTGAAATAAAGAATATTATACAGACTCCCAACAGCAGACTAGAAGATCACAAGAATCAAGGCAACGATTTGAAATACAAAGAAGCAAAAAACACCCAACCGGAAAAGCAAAATGAAAAAAGAATCCAAAAATACGAAGATAGTGTAAGGAGCCTCTGGGACAGCTTCAAGCATACCAACATCAGAATTACAGGGGTGCCAGAAGAAGAGAGAGGGCAAGATATTGAAAACCTATCTGAAGAAATAATAACAGAAAACTTCCCCTACCTGGTGAAAGAAACAGACTTACAAGTCCAGGGAGTGCAGAGAACCCCAAACAAAAGGAATCCAAAAAGGACCACACCAAGACACATCATAATTAAAATGCCAAGAGCAAAAGATAAAGAGAGAATCTTAAAAGCAGCAAGAGAAAGAAGGCCAGTTACCTACAAGGGAGTACCCATACGACTGTCAGCTGATTTCTCAACAGAAACTTTGCAGGCCAGAAGGGAGTGGCAAGAAATATTCAAAGTCATGAATGCCAAGAACCTACAACCAAGATTACTTTATCCAGCAAAGCTATCATTCAGAATAGAAGGTCAGATAAAGAGCTTCACAGATAAGAAAAAGCTAAAGGAGTTCATCACCACCAAACCAGTATTATATGAAATGCTGAAAGGTATCCTTTAAGAAGAGGAAGAAGAAGAAAAAGGTAAAGATACAAATTATGAACAACAAATACACATCTATCAACAAGTGAATGTGAAAATCAAGTGAATAATCTGATGAACAGAATGAACTGATGATTATAATAGAATCAGGGGCATAGAAAGGGAGTGGACTGACTATTCTTGGGGGGGGGAGGGGTGTGGGAAGAGACTGTACAAAAATTGTGCACCTATGGATGAGGACAGTGGGGGGGGGGTGGTAAGGGCAGTGGGTGGGGTGGGAACCGGGTGGGGGGAGCTATGGGGGGAAAAAGAGGAACAACTGTAATAATCTGAACAATAAAGATTTAATGAATCAAAAAAATATTTTTCTTCTTTTTCAGCAGCTAGTAACCCCAAAGATGGCCCATCAGTCAAATCTGCAAGTATGAGAGTTGGCAGAGGAGCTTCCAACACCTGGAAGTCACGGGAGCTGTTCTGAAGGCACTGTGAGGTCACAGGAATCTGAGTCACAGGTCACTTCAAAGCGCATGCTCTCGCTTACGCGCTGAGATGACACAGACCTACTTGGAATGCTTTAGAAAGCCGCCAAGCCCTTCCTGCTCTCCATCTTTCCTTTGCTGATGTCTGCTCTTACTTCACTTATTACATATTTCAAACCGGCACCAGGAAGAGATGACACTGCTTTCATTGCTATACAACAAGAAAATTTCCTTGATTAACTGAAAGTGAATTTTTAAAAATGTTTGCTGGCAAAAAGTCCTACAACTCAGCATTTCTGTCAAAAGCCAAGTATGTCTGTGAAAAATGCTGAAATTGGGATTTTATTTGAGACAAAATGGAAAATCATATTCCACACTCCAATTTGATTTTCCCTTTGTTCAGTAGCCACACTGTAATTCACCTCAGACTAGGGTTCAAAAGAAAGCTCTACTTGGAAATCCTCATTTTAAAACTTTTGAAATGAATAGAGTTCAACAACAGAAATTTCCTATTAAATCAAACTATAATAGCTCAGATGAATGGGAGTAGAATTCAGCATAATGGAAATGTGAGCTTCCAGGTCAAACCACAGTGTGAACCTTGTCTCCACAACTTACTGTGTGACCCTGGGTAAGGGACCTAACATCCCTAAGCCTCAGTTTCCTCACGTGTGAAATGGAAGTAAACCCATGAAGGATTCTGGAGATAAAAAATGATGCATTCATGTAAGGCAACTAGCACAGTGCCAGACATATAGGAGACTCTCAATGCTACTAAGTGGAAATGTGCGCGCTTTGAAAGAAAGGAGATGTATTTCTATTCCAAATCCCTCTTCTGCTTCCTTTCTGGAAGAGTGCTCTCTACCTGAATGCTACCCTTGGCCAGAGGGATGCAGGAATATTCCTGTTCAAGTTTTAAAAATTTATTAAAATTTAAAAAATTCAAAGGCTCATAAAACATTTATCTCATAAAAATCGCAAACACAGGAATACTCCTTGAATTAAGAAAGCTACTCATTTGTTATGTAATGTGTATAAAAGTTTGCCAGTCTGTATGGTGCACTAGAATGAGCCTGAGAGTGTAGACTGGAATACAGGAGTTCTAATGCAGACTCCAGCAGTAACTCTCCACAAGGAACCAGTTCCCTGGACCCCATTCATTTAGTATAAATGAAGAGTCTGAAGTGTGACCCAATCCCATGATTCCATGTATATCATGATTAAAGCCCAAATAAAAATATAATTCACATCTTGGGATCCTGTCCATATATCTGTGTTAAAGGGATAATCATTTGCTAGTTTCAGTGAAACTTTTTTTTAAAATATATATTCTATTGATTTTTTTTTTTTTACAGCGAGTAAGGGAGAGGGATAGAGAGTTAGAAACATCAATGAGAGAGAAGCATCAATCAGCTGCCTCCTGCACACCCACTACTGGGTATGTGCCTACAACCAAGGTACATGCCCTTGACCGGAATCGAACCTGGGACCCTTTAGTCCGCAGGCCGACGCTCTATCCAGTGAGCCAAACCGGTTAGGGCAGTGAAACTTTTAACATTACTTCTGTCTTCTGTCTTCAGGGAAGAATAACCAAGTGCCTACTGGGCAATAATATTAAAAATGTTTGTAGACTTAATAAGTTCCAGCAAGTACTCATGCATGGAAGTAAAGTTTAGAGATGACAGGTATAAATTCCCAAAGAGGACAAGACCCTAGATCTAAAAATAAATGAGTAGGATCCACAGATATTATACCTCGGTAGATAAGCATGTTTTAGAGCAGCCATTCTCAACCTGTGGGTCTTGACCCCTTTGGGGGTCCAACGACCCTTTCACAGGGGTCGCCTAACACCATCGGAAAACACATATATAATTACATATTGTTTTGTGATTAATCACTATGCTTTAATTATGTTCAATTTGTAACAATGAAAATACATCCTGCATATCAGATATTTACATTATGATTCATAACAGTAGCAAAATTACAGTTATGAAGTAGCAACGAAAATAATGTTATGGTTGGGGGTCACCACAACATGAGGAACTGTATTAAAGGGTTGCGGCATTAGGAAGGTTGATAACCACTGTTTTAGAGCAAGACACTATTTTATTGCCTACTAGGTTGGGCCAAGGACAAGTTACTTAATCTCTCTAAGCCTCATTTTCTTATCTATATCATGGGGGGGAAAGTTGCTACTGTATTTCACTATTGAAGTATTATTGAGGTAACATATGTGAAGTAGAATTCCTGACATCTGCTTAGCACTCAATAAATGCTATTAAAAAAGTATGTGAAAAATCTTTACCTATTTACTTTTCACTCTTTCTCTCTGCTAACAATCCACTCCTAGGTAACTCTTTCAATTGAGCCTAATTTTGGTATGGTGCATTGGAAATGTACGGTAAGAAAGATGAGGTGGGAAGAGAAGAAGCTAAGAGAAAGGCTAGAAAGAGAAAAAGAGTGACCATCAAGAAAGTGGCACAATAGCGAGGTAGAGCAGGAAAAGAGTTGAAGATAAGTCAATGGGGTTTATGATGGTAGGGCCCTGACTCAGGAGGTCATATTCATGGTGGTGGTCTCTAGTGTCCCAAATACAGTGCAGAGGGAAAGAAGGGTCAACTTAGAATCAGAAGACTTTGTCCTAAATTAAAGGTCAAACTCTGCTCTTCCTAGTTCCTTATGTAACATGTGGCCCATTATTGTCCTCCTCTGCAAAATGAGATGTTGGGACTAAGCTGACTGCTGTCCGTTCCAGTTCAACACACTCTCAGATTCCAACTCTGGTCTCTGATAAGCATCAGACTCACCAGCCTCCCAGGAAAGACTGCTGTAAAAAAATACTGCAGCAACTCCTTACCAACGGCGTAGAGGAAGCTGATGAAATGGACTTTCTTCTTCCACTTCAGTCTTCTCTCTCACATTTTCTCGAACTTTCTTTGTAACAACTCTCCTGCCATTCACTATCTGGCTGCAAGTGGTGACCAGTCTGAAGTTTCCCATTCCACTGCTTACAAAGGGGACAAATTTCCCAGAGGAAGGGGAACCTGGTCTGGAGCCCAGGGATACAAAAGTGGAAAATCCTGTGTCCAAAATGGGGGTCACATCAAAAAAGGAAGAGTGGAATCTCCTGGATCTACCCACATGGCCAGTGGGGAAATAATCTCCCGAAAAGAGGTCTTTATCTTCAAAGGCATTGTGAGAGCCACAGTGTGGTCTCTCAAACCACTGTTCCTCCTTCAAATCGTTCTTGTTTCTGCCATCTCCTCTATTTTCTCTTTTGATGTGGCTTCTTATAGACTTGTCATAACTGTTGCGTTTCTCGGCATCAGACAAGACTGCATAGGCCTCAGACACTCGTTTGAATTCCTCCTCAGCTGCCTTTTTGTTTTCCGAGTTCTTGTCTGGGTGTACCTGAAGAGCTAACTGGTGATAAGCCTTCTTAATATCAGAAGAGGAAGCATTTTGAGGCACCCCTAGTACTTCGTAATAATTCACCATGTTTCATTAAAGGATCTTTCCTCACCAAGACAGAGTTTATTTTCTGAAGCGTTTCCATATGACTTTGAAAAGGAAGATGGTGAGCTACTCAAGTCTATACCAAGACCCTTTGAATCTTATAACAGGGTTCCGGAACAAAGTCTCTTTTGGGAGAAATTCCTCTTTGCTGTAGGTGTCCTTTGCAGTACCTCCTCCCCTCCCTGCCCTCTGTAGCTCACTGTGGGTGGAGTGATTGTGATGGAACATTATTAGCCAATGACTCTTGGCTGATGCTGTGCTTGCCTTGTATTCCTATTGGTGGAAAATTTTGGGTGGATAATATACATGCTGGGGAGATTTCACCTAATTTAAATATATATATGTATGTGTGTGTGTGTGTGTGTGTGTGTGTGTGTGTGTGTATTAATTTCAGAGAGGAAGGGAGATAGAAACATCAATGATGAGAGAGAATCATTGATTGGCTGCCTCCTGCATGCCCCCACTGGGAAGAGAAGCTAAGAGAAAGGCTAGAAAGAGAAAAAGAGTGATCATCAAGAAAGGTGGAAAAATAGTGAGGTAGAGCAGGAAATTGAGCCTGCAACCCGGGGAATGTGCCCTTGACCGGAATTGAACCCGGGACCCTTCAGTCCCCAGGCTGATACTCTAACTACTGAGTCAAACCAGCTAGGGCAGATTTCACCTAATTTAAATATCCAACACTGAGAAGCTTGTTAACAGGGAGAGAACATTTGTGCGGCTCTAAAAAGAAGTCTTACCTCATTTATTAAAGTAACAGTCTGAAGCAAAATGGGTCTTGCACTTAAATCAGGCACAGAATTTATTTTGGATCATTTGAGCTGATGCCTTCAGTGACTTAATGGTATCTTTCTGTATTATTTAATATTTGCTGCTGGCACAAAGTGGTGATAAAAGGGTTCTATCTCACAAAAAAATCTTGTACACATTTTTGATGAAGGAAAAAGTATGAAATTCAGTTCATCAAATGAGGTAACTGGGTTATAGAAATCTCTGACTAGATTTTTAAAAAAGAGTAGGTTTACGAAACAGAATTAGAAATGAATGTTGCCCATGCATGATCAGATAAAGCTTCTTCACTTCAGGTGCTTTTTTAAAGTTAGCCTTTTTGAAATTTCTCTGTATTTAACTAACAATACCACAAGAAAAGCTTTAAAATGGCTTTAAAGTTCAAGTGTAGCGAGGGCTGCCGGTTGCTTTTTTCCTAGGACACACAACTGCACATTTCCCAGACTTCCTTGCAATTTGGTGTGGTCATATGACCACATTCTGGCCAATGAAGGGACTGATGTGCACCTCTTTCAGGTCCTGGCCAATGAAACCACCTAGGTGAACTCCTCCTTGCTCCTTATCCTTATAGCAACTAGATAGCAATACCCAGATAATCTTGAAAACTTCTGGTTGAAGATGATAGAACCTCCATCCTGGATCCCTGAATTACTATGAAGCAGACACCCCCAGAATGGACTACCTATATGATCAAGAAATAAACTTCTACTTTAATTAAGTCATTATACATGTTTTCATCTATTGTGCCAGCAGTTAGTCTACTCTAATACACCAACCATTCCTACAACTTCACCTTCATTCTTAGAGCCTACCCTTATACTATCATCAACCAGAAGAGTCCCACTTCTACAACACTGAAAGTTAAATATCTGTTCTCTCACTCCTCACTCCCATTTATACCCACCTTTTCATTTCAACTCTACTTTCTCACAGCGGTTCTCAACAGTAGCAAAATTACAGTTATGAAGTAGCAACAAAAATAATTTTATGGTTGGGGGTCACCACAACATGAGGAACTGTATTAAAGGGTTGCGGCATTAGGAAGGTTGAGAACCACTGCTAGGGTCAAAAGTCCCCTCAGGATGCTCTTTCATACTAAGTCTGCACCCTCTGGTTGGCCCTCTTAGGCTATTAGCCCTCTACTGTGCTCAAGCCACAAACACCCCATCCAGGAGCAATGTAGCTTTTCTACTTCTATACATGGTGCAGCTGAGGGGGAAAACCAAGAAATCATGAAGATGAAACATTATACTTGTGCAGTGTACCAGTATCACTCGGGTGTAGAATACCTTAACAGTTCTCTTATTTATCCTTGGTCAGCTCCCTCTTCCATTTCCCTTGGTGGTCACTCTTAACCTTCATTTGCTCTCCTCTAGTTGCTCATTAAAATTCTACCCATCCTGTCCACTCTAAGCAGAGGAACTTAGCTCTTGTTTAACCAAGGAAATAGAGACTGTTAGGAGCTACCTAATGTCCCTGAGGACGAGGGCAATTATAGCTGTAGCTACATACATCCTCACCTATACCCCAGAGCATTGGAAGGATAGGGAGGATAGAGGAAGATATCCCAGTCTTGCTCAGAATTAATCCTTTCATATTCTCTCTGTTAAAAAAATAAAATAATTGAACTTATTTGAACTACCATGTATGTTATGGCTGACATTACGTTGTATTGTGGTAAAATATATATATAACATGAAATAGGCCAGTTTAACTATTTTTACATGTATAATTCAGCATTAATTACATTTGCAATGTTGTATAATTGTCACCACTATTTTTCAAACTCTTCTGGATGTAGGCAAGTGGAGGAAGAACCAGTAGCTTAAGGGTCCTCTAAGCATGAAGAAAATCCATTAAATAATAACTGCCTCCTCCTTCTCAGCCCTTGATAACTTAAACAGAAAATCCATTAAATAATAACTGCCTCCTCCTTCTCAGCCCTTGATAACTTCTAATGTACTTTGTGTCTGTATAAGTTTGCCTATTTTAGGTATTGCATATAGCAGTAAATGGAATCCAGGCACTATTTGGTTTATCTTACTTAGCATACTTTCAAAGTTCATCCATGTTGTAGCATATATCAGAAGTTCTTCCCTTTTTATGACTGAATAATATTCCATTGTCTGTGTATACCACATTTTGTTTATACATTTATCTGTTCATGGACACTTGAGTCGTTTCCACCTTTTGGTGATTGCTAATAATGCTGCAATGAAGATTGCATGCAAGTATCTGTTTGTGTCCCTCTTTTCAATTCTTTTGTGTGAAATTTCTGGGTCATGCAGTAATTCTACACAACTTTTTGAAGAACTGCCAAACTGTTTTCCATAGCAGCTACACCATTTTGTATTCCAACCAGCAATGCATGAGGGCTTCAATTTCTCCATATCCTTACCCCTCCATACTCTTTTGACCTCATCCCTTTCCTTATCCTCAGAGAGTTTTGCGTAATTTAACTGTCCTCAATTTCATCCAATTTTAACTTGTCCAATTCTTTTGGTTACTTTCCTGCATGTAAATCAGATTGTCTCTTCCCTCATGAGGAAAGAGCCTTCATGCTTAGAGGACCCTTAAGCTACTGGTTCTTCCTCCACTTGCCTACATCCCATGTCTCACGTCTCAAGTCTCACTCACTCAACTTGGGGGAAAGTGTCATTCATATTCCTCCCCCCAACTCCATTGTTATGCACAAGCTCCATTGGGCTTCACCTTTTTGACATATTTGACCTTGTTAATCACTGCATTTTCCCTGAAACTCTTCCCTTTATGAGTTTCTATACAACCTCTCATTACTGGTTCTCTGCCCACTTCCCTGAGTGTTCTTTCTCAGTTGCTTTTTCTGTTGCCTTTCTTCTCCTATAAAAACCGTGGTGTTCTCCTTGGCCTTTTTCTAAGATCCCCTTCAAAATGCCTCTCTCATTCTTACTCCCTCCTATGAGTGCTGATGACTCTCACATTTCTGTTTCGAGGCCTTACTTGAGCCCTGAGCTGTATACGAGATATATCTACTGACAGGCCCTCACATTTAATGCACTCAAAACTGGGGTCATTATAGCCCTCTAAAATTTTCCCACAAACATCCTGGTTAATGGCAATACTTTATAACCACCAAACTAGAAACCTGGCAGTCACCCAAGTCTCCACGGTCTCCCACCTGTGAGCACTGAGCTCAGTTCTGGGGTTATAGCAGAGAACCAGGATAGGACAAATCTTCAATCTCCATTGTTAATGTTCCACTAAATTATTCTGACTGCCTTCCTAGACTCTCTAATCTATCTCTTACCTTCCATCCCCAATGGAACTGTTATAGCATCTTTCTCGCCTTTGGTCTCCATGTCCTCCAAGCCACTCTCCACACTACCACTAGACTGATCTTTCAAAAACACAAGTCTCATCATGGCACACCCCACTTACTATCCTCTCTTAGTGCCTGACAGGCACAGTCCTCTTAAACCAGACTGTCTGTTAACTGGACCCCTATTTACCTTTCAGTACAATCCCTGGACATTCCCTGGACCACTCCTCTTACTCCAAGGTATTTGGAGTTCTCAAGATAAACTATGTTATTTCATGTCCCCATGCCTTGTTTTTTTTATCCTTCCTCTGCCCGAAATCCTCTGTGCTTCCTTCAGATGGTTCTCATACCTATAATGGTTTCAGGTGGTTTTTTATTATACTAAAAGAATCTACACTAATAAAAGAGAAACATGCAAATTTGTGTCACTCTGCTACACCCACCAGCCAATCACAGTGACTATGCAAATTAACCCACCAAAGATGGTGGTTAATTTGCATATGCAGGTGTGGAGCGAAAACTGAAGGCTCCAGCCAGAATGAAGACTGAAGACTGAAGATGCTTGGCTTCTCTGCTGCAGCCACACCAAAGGCCTAGGTCCTGGATGCCAGAGAAAAACCGGTGCCAGCAGCCAGGGGAAGGAAGGCCTATTGTGCGAATCTTCGTGCAATGGGCTTCTAGTACTTACAATAATTCTTTTACTGTAACAGTCTTATATTTATTTTAATGAATGTTAGAAAAAGCTGTAACAACCATGGAAACAATATGAATAAGCCCAAAGAAGTACCAGATGCCTGTCTATATCATAATGTCTTACAACTGTTCTCATTTCAAGTGAATGACTTAAACAACCTTTTAGGATTTTTGGTTTATGGAAATCTATTTCAATCAAGAATTCAAAAGATTCTTTCCTTATCAGTTTCACTTTCAATTATCTTGGCCATTTTCTTATTTGCTTTTTAACTTTTTTCTATGTTTTTATGAGATGAAAGAACATATCAGCAGAGTGTGAGCTGACACTTCCCATGTTCATTATGCTACAAAATATTTTAAGCATTTCAGAAGCCTTCAGTTGTGAAAGAAATATCAGGTAGCAGAACACCTTGACTATTTTCAGTACTTAGTACTATGAAATGCTGATAAAGTAATAATAGTTATTTCCAATTTGTGGGGTTTCAGCTGGTCTGATTCAGAGCTAGATTTACCATGAAGCTAATGAAGCTTAAATCTGCGGGGGCCCTGAGGTGGTCTGCTAGAAATGCGTAAGCTTTAGACACCCCTCCCCACAAAGCCTGGCTTTGTCCTGAGTCTTATTAGAAACAACAGGCCTGGTGAAAAAATTCATGCATGGGTGGAGTCCCTTGGCCTGGTTGGTGATTGGGGCCAATAGGGGGTGGGGGTAGGACAGCCTGCCAGGGTGAGGGACCATGGGAGGTTAGCTGGCTGGGGGGAGGGACCGCAGGAGGTTGGCTGGCTGCGGGAGGTTGGCTGTGGAAGTGCACTGACTACCAGGGGGCAGATCCTGCATTGAGCATCTGCCCCCCTGGTGGTCAGTGCATGTCATAGCAACCAGTCGACTGGTCATTCAGTTGTTTAGGCTTTTATTTATAGAGATTATCCATCTGAAATCACCACAGTTGAAATCCATCTGGCCATGACTTAGAACACATGCCCAGGGTCGCTCTGACAGGCTTCCCCACTCGACTACTCCATCTGATGTGGTTAGTGTTACTTGGCACTTTGTAGCAGTAAACATTTTTACTTACATTTATTATGTCAGTGGTCTCAGAAACATATCAAAATTTAACCAAAAGTTATCTGAAAAGAAATGCCAATCTCTGCATTTCAAATTAATGGCTTAAACAACCAGTCAGGCATTTCAGAGTGAAATACTGTTCTTATTTGGTTTAGGGGAAATGAGGAGATAACAGAGAGCAAAATTAATTTGTCACCTTGCATTGCACATTATTTTGTCATGATGCTCTGAGAAAAAATTATCTCATTGATACACAACTGTTCTTAAAACATAATCACTGATGTCATTTACTTATAAGTTTGAGGAATCTGAACAATGTAAATTACATGACATTGATTGAATGGCAGATCTTCTTTAGAGTATGTATTCAGTACATATGAGTATGTGAATCAGAAAAAGGTAGAAATGACGTGACTACACTACAAATGGGCAGAACTATCTTTGTGGCTTGCAGTTGGGGTCCAGTTTAAGTGATAAAATTGCTGAACTGTACTGCAAGAATGCTTCCACTGGCCACTGCAAGTATTGTCAACAAAGGCGGCTTTACACCAACGAACAGTGCTCATTTAGCCTTCAGAGTTTTACAAAAATGAATCTGATCCTCACTGTTCTGTGAGGAAGGTGGCAATGTTCTTGAATTAGCTTAGTTAAAAGGTCTTCTCTTGAAAACTAATGCTCTTAGAAAAGTAAAATTTCTAAAAATTTTTTGACTCTTATAGCCAGGGGCAAAAGCCAATTTGTTATCATCTAGTCATGAAAATTCAGCTGTATATACAACAGCTGAAATGGTTCTGTGCCCTATGCTGTGCCTAAAAGCATGCTTCATGAGGGCAAGTTCTAAAATAACAACTGACTATTAAAGCAGGAGCTTGAGCATATGCTGCTTGGTTAACTCCACAGCCACTACAGAAATCTGACTCCTAGAAAAGCAAACCCTCCAGGATCACCCAGTGAGTCAGTCAGTCAGGAGAAAAGAAACCAACAGTCATGACTCTCACACATGCCCCTCGCCACGGCCCAAGAGGTCTGTCTGTTAGAAGACACGTGGGAACGTGTCACCACTCCACCATGTCTGTGGGAAAGAGAGACAGGAGTGACAGTGCTGGAATCACTGCCCTCTTTAGGAAGGGCTCCCACTGCCTCCGGCTCGATGGGTCAGTGAACCCTTTGAGCACAATGTTATAACGCAGCCAGTGGACCCAACTCCCCTGATGACACAAACTACATGCCAGCTTGAGAGAGAATGACATCACCGATCATAAGACGAGACTGGCCAGAACAGCAACACAACCCAGCACACACACACACACTATGGACACTAGGTCACTGGTATGGTTGTAGACAGGGGGTGGTGCAGGAGCCCAGGCCTTCCCTTTTGACAGTTAGGCCTGTAGCTGTTGCTCACACAAAAGGCTCAGAAGAGGCTTGCCAGAAGAAAACTTCACGGAGATCACTGTACCAGAGGGAAATTTAATGGAGATAACTATCATGTGGCAGTTTATCTGCACAGAGAAAAGGAGGCTTCACAAAGATCACCAGCTTATTCCAGATGCCTCTCTATACCACAGGAACATGGACACCTTTCCTGTCTTTTGGACAAATGTCACTCAACGGCCTGACATCTTCCAATGGAGCATGCTGCTAGAAAACCACATCAAGTCTAGTTGCTAAGGCAACACAGTATCCAGGTGTGTACTGTGAGACCACACTATGAAGACAGACACTCTCCTAAAAGTCAGCCCATCTGAGTGGAGACATGTGTGGCATCACTGTCAGTGCAGACTGCTATAACAAGACACCACAAACTGGGTAGCTTAAACAACAGAAGTTTATGTTTTATAGTCTGGAGGCTAGAAGTTCGAGGTCACAGTAGCAAGGTGGTTGGGTTGCTGTGGAGGACCCTTTTCCTAGCTCGCAGATAGTTACCGTCTTGCTCTGCCCTCACATGGCAGAGAGAAGGAGCAAGCTCTCTGTTCCCTTCTTTTCAGGGCACTAATCCCATTATAAGGGTTCCATCTTCCTGACCCCATCTAAATCTAATTATCTCCCAAAAGCCCCCAATGCCATCACATTGGAGTTAAGGTTTCAACACACACACATCTTGGGGGGACACAAACATTCAGCCATAAGACATAGCCATGAAACTAAGCTCCCACATCATTGGGAACGTGGGAACGTGTCACCACTCCACCATGTCTGTGGGAAAGAGAGACAGGAGTGACAGTGCTGGAATCACTGCCCTCTTTAGGAAGGGCTCCCACTGCCTCCCATTGGCACCCTCTCTGGATTTGGCCTTTTCTAAGGTGGTTTAGGGGATGCTCTCCATGTGTGCCTGGCAGGGAAAAGCTTTCCCTGCGGATATTTAAGGATCTGCCTGCTGTGACCTAGAAGATGTGCCTGGGAAGGTCACGTGTTTGGCCTGGGGGTGGCCTGCAGTTTTCCCATCTAGAAGGAACTTGGTGAGTCACTGCTGACTGCTTGAGGTTCATTGCCAGGGAGGTCCTTGGAGGTGAAGCACTGAAGGCCTCTGAAGCATGATGACGGGGGAGGGAGGCTAATGTGGTGGAGGATCCTAACCCTCAGTCCTCATGAAAACACAGCAGCTACTTGTCTTATCAGCCTCTCGCCCTCTTTTAATGAGCAGAGAAGGCAATGAGAATTTCACAGCAGCAGGAAGATTTGGATCACTTCTGGAGAATAATTCAAGGCAGACTCTTTCCCCTACCCAACCACCCTTCCATGAGAATGAAGGAACTCCAGCTTCTGCACCATGTTTGCAAAACTCCAGTCCCCTGGGAATTCTTTTCTTAGGCTTCTGAGTTCAGGCGGGTTCAGCACAGTAGCAAGATGATGCTCCTTCCCTCCCCCTCCCCCCCCCCTCCCCCAAAGACTTCTGAATGAAATGCTTTGGGAGAGTCTGTTCCCTTTTGCTTCCAAGTGTCTCTAGGGCCAGAGTGATGTCATCCCTGGGATAAGGGCCTGCTCCTGAGCCAACCTCAAAGCCGGCCAGTTCCATTTCTGAGGTCTGTACAGAATCCAGAAGGCCCAGAGAACACTCCCACTTCAGTCTGGGACATATTCCTCTGAGAAAGTCTGAGTAGATGCTTACTCAGAGAAATGCTTTTGGGCAGCAGGGAATCTGGCCAAGAGACCTTTTTTAGCTAAGTCCTTTTTTTGTTAATCTTTTGCAATATTGTTCAAATTTACTCAACTACAATGATACAAGTGGACTTTCTACCATTACAAACCAAAATAATTTATGTTCCAGTTGACCAGTCTTTCACTTTCCAACCTGAGCTATTTCCCCCACAATTTTATGATAAAAACTTCAAACATAAAGAAAAGTTGCATGTATATTATAATGAACATCCATATTCTCCCCACCTAGATTTATAATTAACATTTTCTCTACTTACTACCCATCTACTCATCCCTCTCTCCAATTGTCAATCCATATTTTGACATATTTCAAAGTAAGTTATATACATCAATAAGTTGTAAACTAAATGCTTCAGTTTGTATGCCATTAATTTCAGAATTTTTCAAATAATTCTTTTCCTTTTGAGGTGAAATTTAAGGGTTATGTAATGCACAAATTTGAATCATTTGTATATACTTATGCATATGCAGTGACAATGCATACACCTATAACCTAAACTCTGTCAAGACACAGAAACTCTCATCACCCAGAAAGTTCCCTCATGCTCCATCCGTCATTCTACTCTCCCACCTATCCAGAGACAACCATGGTTCTGATTTTTTTCTACCACTGACCCATTTTCCCATTTCAACCTTTATCTAAATGAAACTGCTATGGCCTGAATGTTTGTGCCCTCTCCCCCACCCCCCCACCCCAATTCATATGTTAAAACCTAATCCCCATGAGGTAATAGAGGTATTAGTAATGATATTAATAGGTGGGGTCTTTGAGAGGTGTCAGGTCATGAGGGCAGAAGCCTCATGAATGGGATTATTGTTCTTATAAAGGAGGTGCCAGAGAGCTCTTACTCCATCCTCCCTATGAGAACATAGCAATGCTCACTGTCAGGAAGTGAGCATTCACCAGACACAAAATCTGCAGCCGCCTTAATCTTGGACTTCCCAGCCTCCAGAACTGTGAGAAATAAATATTTGTTGTTTATAAGCCACGCCATTTATTGTATTTTTGTTATAGCAGCACAGACAGACTGAGACAGGAACCATTCAGTATGAACTCTTTTGTGTAAGGCTTCTCTCACTCAGCATAATCTTTTGAGACTCATCCAAACTTATATTCATCAGTAGTTCATTCCTTTGATTACTAAGTAGTATGCTATTGTATGACTATAGAGTTTGTATATGCACTATCTTATTAATGGCACTTCAGTTTCCAGTTTTAGACTATTATAAGTAAATCTACTAAGAACAATTTTGTACAAATCTTTTGTGGACATATGTTTTCATTTCTTTCTGGTAAGTAGGAATGAAACTGCTGGGTCATGGCATAGATGTATGACTGGTTATGTTACACTCCCACCGACAATGTGACAGAGTGTGGTTGCTCCACATCCTCACCAACATTTGGGTTTATCAATCTTTCTAATTTTAGTTATTCTGGTGGGTGTGAAGCGACTCAACCTGCTATTTAGCAAATGTTCCAAATTTTTTAAAAAAACAGGAATCAGGTTAAAAGAAATACTGGTTGAAGAAAATCTAGAGGTTGGCATATATGATATTAAAAAGTTCAACTATCCAAACCCAACTTGAGAGAATAAGAAAGGGCTAAAAGTATATGGAAGAAGCAGGCAGACACATTCTTCAGTTCATAATATTCTCGATTATATTATAATATAAAATTTAATGCTGGGAAAATGGCAGCCTTTATTGATAGGGAGAAAGCTGGTCTGGTGTGCACCACAACCTGCTTCCCCAGTTTGCTTCCTCTTGGCAAAGCCCCTCTAGCACTATTCCTACAGATCTGAAAAATAGGGCCAGGGATCACTCAGACCATCAGGAGGGACCCCTGCTTCTCTCTCTCTCTTCCCAATACCAACCCTGGACCTAAGGGAAGGGAATTAACATTTGGGGGCATCGACACTGTTAGGGACACTGTGCACACATTGTCCTTGAATCCTCACACCACCCCCCATCAAGTGAGGCATTGATAGCTTCATGTTGTAGATGTGAAGCCAAGACTCAGAGATGTAGTAACTTGCCCGGGTTACACAGTGTGAGAAGAACCAGGATTTAACTAAATCCTGTGCTCTTTCGACTCTACTTTGCTAAGCACTGGAAAGCAAATTGGAGGGGGTTATTAAGATCAGTTGGTGCAAAGGCCACTAGTAGATAGGGCTGCGTGTCTCTGTCAGATTTGTCTCTCCTTTTTCATTCTTTTCTGTTTTCTGCTTTCTAGTGTGTTTGTGTTGGAGGTAGGGCTGTTGCATCTTTCAGAATATACACATGTAAATGAGCTTTAACCCTCCTCTCCGCAGCTGTGATTGTCTCAGGGCCTGAGTGTTCCTCTTGACTTTTAGCTTGTCACTTTTTTCTGCCCTTTCCCACCCTCCTGGGGTTGTTAAGGCCTGATATGATTAGGACTTGGTATGGAGGACATGCGGAGAGCCTACGGATCCCTCACTATTCTCTGGTCCTCTTCCTCCTCATTTCCTTCTGCTTCTGTGGGAAGGGAGGGTAATTGTGTTCATCATGTGTTTCTCTAGACACAGTTACCTGTTCTTGAAAAGCATTAGCTTGTTCCTCAAATCCCGCTGTCCGGAAGTAATTGACGACATCCACCACGGCCCAGTCTGCAGGATCGGGTGGTCTCCCGTTATCCAGGGAACTGCAAAACACAAATCCAGACTGCTGGTCAGGACAGAACATGCCAGTGTGGAGCCAGGCTCAGGACTCAGCCTCCCTGGCTCGGTCACTGCTTTCCTAATACACCATTAGACTTTCAATATAAAGCATTTCCTCATGTACTGTTTTTTTAATCCAGAGCTATAAAGAGTGGTCCAGTGATTCTGGCAGCCCACAGCCTGAGTCAAGAACACCAGACCCTTTAAAAAGTAGCACTAACGTGCCTGTCTTTTTCCATCTCCTACCACCTTCCTCATCCCCCTTCCCATGCATCCTCTCTGCCACTGTGAAACTGCAGGGCTAATGCCATTTACCGGTCTGCCATGCCCTTTTACAGCTCTGGGACTTTACACATGCTGTTCCAGCCACTTAAATGGCCCTCCCCATTTGTTTCTACCTGGCAAAACGCACAGTTCTTTCCTAGTTCATCCTACTTCAAATGCATCCTCCTCTGTGAGGCCTTTTCTTATTCTACCAGGGGATTGTTTTAGCTATGACCTCCTCTGCATTCAAGAACTCTGTTCAAACTCCCCTGGTATCACTTCCCATGCTGGAGTATACTCTCTGCTTATCCAACAGTCTCCCACCAGGGCAAGAGATGTGGGCTAGAGATACACATTTGGACCTAGACCATTTCTGACTTTATTGTTCCTAGTGTCAAGTGCGAAGTTAGGAACTCAATCAATGTTCAAGTGCCTAGATGGATCAAGTAATTGTTTTTGAGGGTTGGTGGGTGAGCTGCTGGGCTGGATTTTTTAAAAAATTTATATATATATATATATATATATATATATATATATATATATATATATAGTTTCAGAGAGAGGAAGGAAGAGGGAGAGAGAGAGAGAATCATTGATCAGCTGCCGCCTGTACACACCCTACTGGGAATTGAGCCTGCAACCCGGGCATGTGCCCTGACCAGGAATCAAACCATGACCTCTTGGTTTATAGGTCAATGCTCAATCACTGAGCTACACTGGCTGGACTGGACTGGATTTAAAGAGGAGGGACAGGAGAAGTGGAATAGAGAAAGAATGGTAGGGACCTTCAGTTACTGTGACTCTGCCTCACTTCTCTTTGGGGAGTATTTGTCTGATATCACTACTCCTCATCCAAGATGATTCTTCCAAAGTAAGCATCCAATCACACTGTTCCTGCTTAAAATCCTCCAAAGACTTCCCACTGCCTTTAAGATAAATTCCAAATACGATTCACTTGGCTTAGGAGAGCCTTCAGTACAGAGCTCCTGCTGGCTCTCCAGCTAGGAACACACTGGTGAGTAAACAGACATGGTGCTTGCTCTGTGGGCCTTCAGTCCAGTGGGGAAGACACTGACTGATCAGTAACCACACAATTAAATGTGCAGCTGCACACTGTGGTCAGTGTAAGGGGTCAGGGAGGCTTTTCTGTGAAAGATTCTTTTGAGGTATGGTCTAGAAAGCAGCCAGAAATTAACCAGATGAAAAAGTCAGGGAAAAGATTATTCCAGGCTCTTTGAGAGGAATATACACTACAAGGGAGCTATGTAAGTCCTGGAGGCCACATTGAGGATTCTGGATTTTTGTGCACTAGCAATGGGGACTTGTTAAATGGGCTTATGCAAAGGGTATGACCTAGTAAGATTCAGATTTTGAAGAGCATTGGAGAGGAGCCAGAAGGAAAGAAGGGGTGCCAGTGAGAGGTCTATTGGAGTCACCTGAACAAGAAATCATGGTGACCAAGACTAGAGCAGTGGCTATAGAAAAGAAGAAGTGTGCAGACTTAAGATATATTTAAGCAATAAATTAGCATGACTTGGTGGTGGACTAAACATTGAGAATGAAGGAAATGTAACTGGATGAATGGTTACTTCACTTAGATAACACCCTCAGGATTAGTTGGATGTACTGAATTTAGGGTACCATCTATAATCAAGTAGAGATTTAATGTGGGACATGAGTCTGAAGCTCAAAGCATCTGAGTGGGCTAGAGGTACACATTTGCGAGGCAGAAGCATTTAGATCAGCAGTTCTCAACCTGTGGGTCACAACCCCTTTGGGGGTCGAATGACCCTTTCACAGAGGTCGCCTAAGACCATCGGAAAACACATATATAATCACATATTGTTTTTGTGATTAATCACTATGCTTTAATTATGTTCAATTTGTAACAATGAAAATACATCCTGCATATCAGATATTTACATTATGATTCATAACAGTAGCAAAATTACAATTATGAAGTAGCAACGAAAATAATTTTATGGTTGGGGGTCACCACAACATGAGGAGCTGTATTAAAGGGTCGCGGCATTAGGAATGTTGAGAACCACTGATTTAGATGGTAATTGAAACCTTGTAGAGGATAAGAGAAGTGGACCTGGAACTAGACCTGGGGACGTTCAACATTTAGTGAAAGTTGAAAAGATTCATATTACTTTTAATGGAAATCAAACATCCAAACTTCCAAAAATCCAGGGTCTAGCTGTACCTCTCCTTCCCTTTAAGTACAATGTTTTCCTCATGGTAGGAACTTAAAATATTTGGTGAAAAAAGCAAACTTCTGTCCTAGCTAAAGAAAAGGGAGTCATTAATAATGGCACTTGTGATCAATGATTTATCACCACAGCACTTAATTTTAAACCATTTAAAGTGAATGTTTACTAGTTAGAGGTGTCTTCCATTTGGGGGTTAGGGACTGTGAATCCATAAACAATGCATGCCCATGCACACATACACTTGTGGACATGCATGCTCACACATACACACACACACACACACACATCTTTTCTACTATTAAAGAGGCAATCTACATAGGAAAAAACCTGCTTTACACCATAACGTTGTCAAACATTAATTATGTATTTTAATATCAAAGCTACATAGGTTTTAAAAACATTATACACGTGCTGGGATTTTCTACCATTAACATAACAACATGAGCGAACACTGGGGACTCTCTTTGAGGTACCATTTTCCTTCTCTTGCTTAAGGCAGGCTTGAAGAATGTTTGGAAAGGAGTTCATTGTTCTAACAAACCTTTTAAGTCTTCTAATCAGCTCACTTTCTAGCAGTGAGCACATAGTCCCATCGGATACACTTTTAAGTGCCACAGAAAACATCTGAATTCACTCTCTCTGTGGATGGTTTCCATTAACTATAAAGAATAGTTATCTAATTACAATAACAAAGTCTGCTACATTCTAATTTTAGGGTGGGAGGCTTTCCTGATTCTTACTCTGCTGGGATATGACATCATCTCATCCATAATTCTGAAATATTCGTGAGTACTAGCAATGCAGCAGCGAATAAGAACTTGGCAAAGCTGTTGGCAGTGTATCATGAGGAACAGGAGCAGTGGGAGCTGCGTGCTCTCTCATTCTTAGGGTGGGGGATTCCACGCAGAAGAAAGAAGAAGTTAGAAACCAATCAATGCTTTTAATAAGTAATCCACCTAAATTTAAGACTGATAGCTCCCTGCCCCTTTCCCCCCAAATAACTTAGAAGAGAAATCACCATGTTGGACTATTCACATCCTGAAGGGAAAAACCTGTCTATCTTCATCTCTGTAGCTCTCAGCACCTGTAGCACAGGTCTGATGGTGCATAATCAATACACAGCAAAGATCTGTTACATTAATAGACTTGCAACCAAAGAGCACTTAAGAGTCTAAAATATGCTTTTCACTCATTACTTATTATCAGCCTGCCAGCTGCTTTTGAACTGGCTACTGTATCCTGTTTTTAGGAAACTAAGGCTCAGAAAGGTTAAGACACTCACCCAAAATCACAGAGTAGACAGAGCTAAGATTGGATTCCCTATATGCTTGCCTCCAAATCTATGCTTTTCTACTCTTCTTATTCACTGATACAACAAATATTTACTAAAAGTCTTCTCAGTACTGTGCTGGATGCAGGGCTACGGAGATAGGAATGCATAGGCAGGCCCTGCCTTCAAGCAGCTGGCAATCTGGGGAGAGGAAGCTGGCATGTGAACAGTGAACTCTAAGTCATTCTAGCACTGAGGGGCGAGCAGGTGCCATTGAGGATGCATGCACAGGAGGGCCCATATAGTTTTTTTTTCTGACCAGGACACTTGAAGATTTTCAAAGGCTATTTTGAAGGTTATCTATTGCTCCAAACACCCTAAATTAGGCCCTGAGAGGGGAGGCTTGCACAGGCAGATACATGCAGGCACACATGGTCACTTCACAAGCATGTCAAACTTGGGGCCAGCAGGCCGCGGGCCGCATTTATTTAAATGAGGCATGTGGCCCACTGGCCGCAAGTTTGACATGCTTGTGAGCGTGCTGAATGATTTCACTAGGCCCTTCCAATGGTTTCAGCAACAGTTTTAAGGAGAAAACTGGAGATGATCCAAGGCAACATGATGGCAGGCTTGGCGAGGCCAGAGTGCCCGGGCTGGGAAAATAATGAGAACACTGCAGAGGAGAGATTTCAGTGTCACTTTTCCCCACTGGGAAAGCCACATTTCTCCTCAAGGACTGCTGTTTGTGGCCAAACTGGGACACTTTGTTTCCTTTTAAATGGGCCATTCTCTCCACATCTTTTCTTATAACTTGTGCATATCAAATTCCAGAAGGAATTTAAGGGTGCTGTTTAAAATACCTCCTAAATGGTGGTTCCCATTGTGGCTGCTAATTTTGCACTGATGAAATGAGATGGCAGATATAAAAGTACTGTTATCATTTAATATTATTTATTCACTAGCGTCGTAGCAAAATGTTTCTTAGAATACAATGTATTAAGGTGATCAACTCCTGAATACTTTTCCAGGAATTTTACTTTATTATAAAAAAAAAAAATAGCAAAAAATGTGGGCAAAATTTGTCTACAATCCCATCACTTAATCAAATCAATGTATCCATTTAGCCCACTCACCTTTTGGTCCCTGTGGATATGTGGATATGGTTAGGTACATCATGGATTGATAAAAATTATATCATGTGTGAATAAGTCACACTGGGAAATGATTATCCCTTAATTAAACAATCACCTCACTTTTAAAGATAGCTAGAGAGACATCATCCTGGGAACAGAAATGCAATAAATAACAAATTTGGCAGATATATGCAGATTGGGACCTTATAATGAGCGTTTTCATGTTCCCACATTATAATTTTAAGTGCTGGTAGCAATAGTATCTGTTTCTTCTTTATTTATTAGTGAAGGCATGTGGAAAATAGGCATGTGGAAACTCTTTCTCTGAATCTAGTATGTGTATATTTTACAGTACTTAATGGTATTATAGAGTTTGAAGGTTTCTCAGAACAAGAGAAAACTGGATAAATACAATCCATATGTGATTCAAAATCCCATTATACTCAGTAATTGCATTTGTGCTTTAAAGTTCAGAACAAAAGTTACTTTAGACACTGGTTAATATATTATGGTGATATATATGTATCACATTACTCTTCTTATAAAGCTAATTCTCTATGTTACTTAATTTTCCACTCAGAAATGCACTCTAACTTTGTACTGCCTTGACCTTTATAACTTACTTTCAAAATTAAATTAGCTTACTCTTTGCCTGTCTTAAAATAACCTTTGGCTTAAAGCAATATAATTCTGATTGTAATAAATTAATATTGATCTCTTTGCCTATGACATATCTCAAAATGTAGCAACTAAATGAGCTTTAGCTTTATCTCCTTTCCTTTCTCCCTCTCCCTTCATCCTAACAAGCAGGGATCTGGCTACAAGGCAGGGAGGCCCCAAAAGAGAATGATTCAAAGGTTCTTGACAGGCCATTTTTTATTTTTAAATATTCAGATAAATAAACATTGACTGCACTTAGCTGAAGCATACCCAAGCAATGAAGACATTGAAAAAGCAATTCTACAAGTCTTCTGTATATTTCAAATTCTTTAGCTTGGTATTCAGGGATTTGATTCAGACATAACTTTCCAGGCTTATTTCCCATCCCTAGTATGTACCGAAATTCAACTGAGCAAAATCCTGGACTTTCTATGGTCACCACTTTGGTAATGCCACTCAAAGCTCGTCTGTTTAAGTTCCAGGGATTAGCACCTTACTTGTTTTTAAAAGGTACTGGTTCGCCCAGCCTGAGTGGCTCAGTGGTCGAGTGTAGACCTATGAACCAATCATCGCACATACTTGGGTTGTGGGCTCAGTTCCCAGGAGGGGGTGTGCAGGAGGCAGCCAATCAATGATTCTCTCTCATCATCAATGTTTTTAACTCTCTCTCTCTTCCTCTCTGAAATCAATAAAAACATTTAAAAAAAAAAAAAAAAAGGTACTGGCTCAATGTCCCCATAGGAATAACCCCAGTCAATCTTGTATTCCAATTACTCATTACTTTTAACCTGCCTATTATGAGCCAGTCATTTGATGAGTCTCAGAAACATTCCAGCAAAGAGGAAAGTCTCAAGTCAGCTGCATGATAAAGAGGATCATGTGCATTCCCTGCCTTATTCCAAAAAGCGGTGAAGGAGCAGGAGGAAGAGACAAGTGGAGGAAGGGCACTGAGGTAGAAGTCATCACGGCAATGTGAGTCAGGCCGTGCTCGGTGTGGGGATGAGAGGCTTGGGAGGCCTGGAACCGCAGCAAATCCAGGAGCAGGTCCCAAGGACAGAGGGGTGACTCCCTGCATCATTTCTTTCCACTATAACAGGTCTCTTCCCTCAGGCTGACGGCTTTCCTCTCAAGTGGCATAACACACTGTCCTTGGATATGTCTGCTGGGAATGTCTCCCCAACACCCCACCACATCTTTCTGAAAAGAAAGGATCCTACAGCTGCCTCTTTTCCCACCTGTTCTTAACTTTCTAGTGCAAATGAAGGCCTCTGAACTTGTGTAAATAAGGACACTCCTCCCAAGAGGACTCAATGAACTTCCGGTTTTTATTCACTATCAGATACAATTTATGCCAAGATTCTTGCTAAACACAAACATATGAATGTTTCATATCCCAAGCATTAATACTAAAGACAATTATGTAAAGACTAGAGGCTCAGTGCATGAAATTCATGCACGGGTAGGGTCCCTAGGCCTGGCTGGTGATCAGAACTGATCTGTGGAGCAATTGGCAGGGCAATCAGGGGCCCCCCACTGGCACCCACCTTGGCCAGCCTGGCACCACCTGTTTGCTGGCCCTGCCCCCTACCACTGCTGCTGGTCGTCTCTCTCTGTGGGATAACCGGTGGGGCAATTGGGGAGTCCCTGCTGGCACCCGCCTTGACTGGCCTGGGGCCTGAGGGCTGGGGGCAGCTCCTGTGTTGAGCACCTGCCCCCTGGTGGTCAGTGCAAATCATAGCGATCGGTCGTTCTGCTGGTCGGTCTATTTGCATATTAGGCTTTTATTATATAGGATTGACCAAAGAACTTCCCCTCCCTGCTCTGAGCCACAGCACAGTGGCACCATCCCAGAGGACTTAGGTGTGGCTTCATTGCTTAGACAAACTCAGTTTTCTTTCTGTAAGGACAGAAATAGCACACCAGAAACTAAGTAGAAAACAGCAACCCTTCAAGGCTACTATTGTATAAAAGATAAATGATGCAAGTTTGTGAATTCTGCTGGCTTTGATGGAAGCTCCTGTTATTTTCATACTTAAAATATGACATTATGCTTGGCTGACTGTAGTTTTATGCATTTTACACTTTTGAAATGTTCAATGTATACTTCTTTAAGACAGTTATTTGCAATGGACATACTGGTATAAATCAAAACAGTAAACACAATTCTTAATTCAAGTTATAATTTGATTTAGGGAATAATCAAACATTTATCATAAGACAATATGATAAGACTGAATGTGCAGTCCCCTCTCCAATCCTTATGTTGAAGCCCTAATCATCAACATGATTATATTTGGAGATAGGGCTGTTAGGAGATGGGACAATTAAGGTTAAATGAGGACATAAGGGTGGAGTCCTAATTCAGTAGGCTTAGTGGTCATGTCAGAGCCACATGCATGCACTGAGGAAAGTCGGTGTGAGGACATAGTGAGAAGGTGGCCATCTGCAAGCCAGGAGGAGCACTCTCTCCAGGAGCTGAATCAGCCAGCATCTTGATCTGAACCTTGCCAGCCTCCAGAACTCAGAAATAAATTTCTGTTGTTTAGGCCACCCATTCTAGGGTATTTTGTTATGACAGACCAAGCTGACTAATACACCATATATCTGAATAAAGAGCCAGCCATAAATTATTAAGGAATACATTTTAGCTTCATGAAGAAAACTAAAACTGTACCAGTTACAAGTATCACTGTTAACCCATATATATCTGTATTCAGAAATATAGCACTCTAACTTGTCCCACCAAACATATCTGCAGAAGGGTTACATCAGATACTCATTGGAAAGGTCATTTTTCATGTTTAAATTAGTGGCTCAGCTTCTCTCTTCCCGCCCCTCCCCTCTTCTTTCTCTCATCCCTCCCTCCCTCCCTCTCTTCCTTCCATCTGTTAAGAAGTATTTGGTATTTAGCCACTTCAAATGTCTTAGGAGTTTTATTTTGTTTTTCTCTGGAAAGAACAGCATCCCAGGAACCATCACTCACTGCATTCAGGTACAGTGGGGCAGGCAGTGTAGTTGTGGGGTCTGGGAAAGGTAGACAAAACAGATGAGAGGGGTAGGATTAGGAGATTGTATCTCAGAACTACCTAGCAAACTAGGTACAATCCCTCATTGCTTTCAAAGAATATACATCTAAGGACTGCTGATTATGTATGTGATACCACAAAAGGACAGGATTAAGAGTAAATGAATGAAAGCTAGAGCCAGTGATCAGACACACAAGTACTTCTATCAGTTTCCTTGTCCTCTTTCCTTAAGGAGCCAGGCAAGGCTTCCAGGCAAATTACCAAATATTCCGTGAGGTTATTTATTCAATCCTAGAGCAATTGCTTGCCACACAAATGGAGAGCTGTCTGATGTGTAGATTTCTGTGCATGTGAACATTGTTAGATTGTAATAAAGTAAGTAATAGTAGCCATTGTTATTGTTATATGAAAAGTCTCTTGATGATAATTCTACATTGAAATCAGAGTTTTGGAATTTTAGCATACCAATAATAAATTCTAACTTGACCCTAACATTTTACTCCTACCTTCATCTCCTAACCTCTAAATTCATGTGGGCAAAATGATAATTTATTTAACTTAATACTTAGCTTAATAAATGGTGTTGGAGAAACTGGACAACCACATGAAAAATAATGAAACTGGACCATTACCTTATATCACACATGAAAATTAACACAAAATTGATAAAAAATTTGAACATAAGACCTGAAACTATAAAACTCCTTAAAGAAAACATAAGCAATAAGCTCCTTGACGTTGATCTTGGTGATGATATTTTGGATCTGACTCCAAAAGCAAAGGCAACAAAAACAAAAATAAATAAGTAGGACTACATCCTATATCAAACCAAAAAGCTTCGGCAAAGCAAAGGAAACCATCAACAAAATGAAAAGTCAACCTGCCACATGAAAAGAAAATTTGCAAACCACATATCTGATAAGGAGTTAATATCCAAACTATAAACTCATTAGCAAATTAAAAAAAAACCCAATCAAACAATCCAGTTTAAAAGTGGGCAGAGGATGTGAACAGGCACTTTCCAAAGAAGACACACAGATGGCCAACATGTGTATGAAAAGGAGCTCAACATCACTAATCATTAGGAAAATGCAAAACTAAACTGCAAAGAGATAGCACTTCACACCTATTAAAATGTCTATCATAAAAAAGAAAAGAAATAACAAGTGTTGGTGGGAATGTGAAGAAAAGAGCACTGTTGGTAGGAATGTACATTGGTGCAGCCACTATGAAAAACAGAATGGAGGTTTCTAAAAAATTAAAAACTACCATGTGATCCAGCAATTCTACTCTGGGTATTTAGTTATCTCAAGGAAACAAAAACACTTGATGAGATATATGTATGACAATGTTCAATGCAGCATTATTTACAATAGCCAAGATGTGGAAGCAACTTACGTGTCCACAATGGATAAATTGATAAAGAAAACGTGGTATATACACAATGAAATGCTTTAGCCATAAAAAAGGAAATTTTGCCATTTGCTACAGCAATGCTTTGAGAGTATTGTGCTAAGTCAGACAGGGAAAGACAAAGCCAGTATGATCTCACTTATATGTGGAATATGAAAGTAAAATATTTCAAGAAAATTGAAAAATCCCAACTCATAGATACAGAGAACAGATTGGTGGTTGCCAGAGGTGGAAGAGGGTGAGAGAAATGGGTGAAGGTGATCAAAAGGTACAAACTTCCAGTTATAAAATAAATGTCATGGGAATATAATGTACAGCATGATGATATAGCTAATATAGTGGGGCCTGGGTTCTTGAACTTAATTCATTCCGGAAAGCTGTTCCAGAAGTGATTTGTTAAAAAACAGAATCATTTTGTCCCATTAGAAATCATGTAAATTTAATTAATCTGTTCCAGATCTCCAAATGATTCCCTGTTTTAACCTTTTTATATACAGTACATGTCTAAGCTCTATCATTATTCTCACAACTTTCCTTTTCACTTTGCTGCTATCACTAATCTTCTTAGGACCAATGGTGACTTATTGAACATCAATACTAATAAAAGGGTAATATGCTAATTAGACTGGGCATCTTCCAGACAACCTTCCAGATGTCCTTCCCGACAAAGCTGCCATGGCTGCGAAGGGCCAGAGAGAGGAGAAAGAGGGCCTTCGCCATGGCTGCCAAGGGCCGGAGAGAGAGGGCCTGGCAGCTGCCGTGTACCAGAAGTCCCACCTCTGCGCGTGAGCTGCACAGGAAACACCTTTTCTGACCGTTTATTAGCTAAGCTTACAGTACGCCACTCGTCTTGGTAATAAGAATCCAAGAAGGTGATCTAGGGTTTTTCCACCTCATTCCTGGAGGAAAATACAAAGGTCCGCTAGTGGAGGGGCTAAGAAATGTCATATTCTGCCCTAGCCGGTTTGGCTCAGTGGATAGAGCCTCGGCCTGTGGACTGCAGGGTCCTGGTTCAATTCTGGTCAAGAGCACATACCTAGGTTGCAGGCTACTCCCTGACCGGGGCCCAGGTCAGGGCTCATGCAGGAGGCAATCAATCAATGTGTCCCTCTCACATTGATGTTTCTCTCTGTCTTTCCCTTTCTGTTCATGCTCTCTAAAAATCAATGGAAAAATATTCTCAGGTGAGGATAAAAAAAAGAAAGAAATGTCATACTTTATGAAAGAGACATCTTGAAAATGCCTTAAAAAAGTTGTCATTTTTTTCGTGGTGAAAAGACTGGAGTCCATGTTGATGAAAACACCTTGGCAGCTGTGAGGCCCAGGTCCCAGGCAGCTGTGGGCTCAGGCAGCCGTGAGCCCTGGCAGCAGCAGCAGGGTGATGGGGGAGGTGCCTTCCCCTGATCAGCCCGGTTGCCTCCTGCAGAGGGAGGCCAGGCTGCGGCTTAGGCCAGCTCCCTGCTTAAGCTGTCAGTAGGACATGCCCTGAGGGCTCTTAGACTGTGAGAGGGGGCATGCCAGGCTGAGGGACCCCCCCCCACAGTGCACAAATTTTTGTGCACGAGGCCTCTAGTCCTATATAATAAAAGCCTAATATGCTAAGTGTCCAGTTGTCCGTTCAACCAAAGTGTAATATGCTAATGATATGCTAAGACTGTTCAACCGCTTGCTATGACGTCCACTGACCACCAGGGGGCAGACACTCTGACCAATAGGTTAGCTTGTTGCTGAGGTCCAGCCCATCGGGACTGAGAAAGACTGGCTGGACATGCCCTAGAGCCCTCCCGTGGTACCTCCTTGGCTGGCCAACCTCCCGTGTCCCTCCCTGGCCCCAATCGTGCACCAGTGGGGTCCCTTGGCCTGGCCTGAGCCCTCTCACAATCCGGGACCCCTCAGGGGATGTTGGAGAGCCAGTTTCAGCCCAATCCCGCAGACAAGGCCGAGGGACCCCACTGGTGCACGAATTCGTGCACTGGGCCTCTAGCATTTAATAATAAGCAGCAACAAAAGCAAAAAAACATGAAAATATTCATAGCACAATTTCCTGAGCTGTTAACAACATGAGGTTTAGCAGTAAACTGACTCATACACATGCATTCTCTCCTTTGTCATCGGACAGATGCATGACTGATCACACAGGTTGTCAGCATGAAAGGATTATCAGGTCAAGAACTGAAGTTTTGTTAGACAACTGAGACATTTTTCCATCAAGAACTGAATTGTTTGAGGTGGGAGACATTCGAGAACCAAGGTTTGACTATAATACTATATTATATATTTGAAAGTGGCTGAGGAAAAAAAATTGTAACTCTGTATGGTGACAGATCATGGTAAACATTTCACAATATATACAAATAATGAATCACTGTGTTGTACATCTGAAACAAATGTTATATGTCAATTATATCTCAATTTTTTTAAAAAGCTAATAGTGTAATATTAAAGCAAGTTTAAAACATCATAACCTTCATTACTAAAAAAAAAAGTTATCACTTTACTAATTATAAAAGAAATCTTAGTTCTAAAATTCTAAAAAAATCTTTCATAATGAAACAACACACTGAACACAAAGACAGAGAAGGATAGTGAGATACACATGCAACAATATAATGTGTTTGATGCAAACAGCACAGGTTATAAGGATCTCTGTATGTTGTAATTGGAAATTAAGTTGACCTTCTTCCTATTTTAAATATAATAAAATGTTTTTTAGTTTAAATAAGTTTAATCAAATTTTAAGATTTTAAAAAAGAGGTATATTCCTGATGCAGAATCAAAAGGTGATGCACTAGAAATTAGCACTAACAATAAAGAGAGAAGAAGAGTGAGTGAAAGCATATTGGAAATTTCATGATGAATAGCAATTGCAATTTGTTGGAGCAGAACAAAAGGAAAAAAAAAGCTGTATGTTGTGTAAAAAATGGTAAAGAAAAAAATGGAAAATATTGAGAGACATTTTCAGCATATATAGTGAATTTTGGTAACTTTTTTTCTCAACAATCAAAAAGAAACTGATGAAGTCAAGTTGCGTGAAATAAAAATTTAATGCCCCACAAAACATTCTGAAGTGGTTTTTAAAGAATCCAAGCTTACAAACAGATTGGTTTTTGGCATAAAAAAGAAAATAGTTTTTTGACGGATATGTGGTTACATTCACATTTGTTACAATATTATGAGGAAAGACTAAAAAGGTACTTCACAAAAAAATGAAAGGTTCTTTCATCAAACCGCAAAAAAATTGTGTAAGAATATAAGATTTACTTAACATTATCTAATATCAATTGATTTTCAAAATTTGAAAAACACAATTCCTTTTCTTTAGTTTTCGATGAATAGTACAGCATAAAAGACACTGCCCAAATAACTTGGAGTGTGCTTTGTCTCAAAAGACACCCAAATTTATGAAGAAATTATGTCAATTTATGGCCTGAAAAATCAAACTCATAGTTTAAATATTTTCAAATCTTTTACATCTAAGAAGAACTTCAGCTAGATTGGCAAAAATTAAATTCTATCCCAGTGGATGGAACTTCAGCCACATTAGGTAAAAAATAAAATCTGGACTTAATGTAATTTTAAAACAAGTGACTAAAAAATAAATTAATTAAAAAAAATAAAAAAAGTGACTTATGTTTTTCTTATTGCTTCATTCTACTGTATGATATTCATGTTCAGTTTTCAAAAACAGACTTGTGAAAAGTGTCATAGATACTATTGTTAAATGAGTCAGTGTATATTTGCCAATGCTATGGATGAATGCCAGATAATGTAACTCTTAAAAGAAATAGAACACAATAAATTTAATAGACTGTGTTCTTTGTCAATGATTGTTGGACAAGTCATGGAAGAATTTTGCAAAAACCCATTGTACCGTTAAGTCCAATTCAAGACTTTATTAAAATAAAAGAAATACTTGCCAAATATTCAAAATTAAAGACTAAAAATGCCAGAGTAATTTATATTTTCTCATTGATATCAGACTACGTATAAATGATCTAACTTGAAGCTAATTTGTGACCTAGTTAAACAGGCACAAAATTTTGTATGGAAATGGAAACTTTACAGAATACAACAAAAATAATTTCACAAACTTTTCTAACATAAATCAATTTTTTAAAAATTAAAGGATGATTTATTCATATTGACAAACTTATAGTTGCTTATAAATTTTTCCCTTTAATTCTATAATATATATGTTTAAAATATATATTATAGAATATATAATATATATATCTAACAATATATATTTTTAAAATATATTTTTATTGATTTTACAGAGAGGAAGGGAGAGGGATAGAGAGTTAGGAACACTGATGAGACAGAAACATCAATCAGCTGCCTCCTGCATGTCCCCTATGCGGGAATCGAGCCCACAACCAAGGTACATGCCCTTGACCAAAATAGAACCCAGAATCATTTGGTCTGCATGGCCCTCTATCCAATGAGCCAGACTGGTTAGGACCTATCCTATCTAATAAAAGAGAAAAATGGTAATTGGCGTACGACGATACCCTTTTCATTGGCTAATCAGGGCTATATGCAAATTAACTGCCAACTATGATTGGCAGTTAACTGCCAACAAGATGGCAGTTAATTTGCATATGTAGGCACAATGCAGGGAGGCGAAAGGGAAAGCAGGAAGAAGCCCCCTGCCACTGACAGTGATCGGAAACCCAGGGGGGAGCTAAGAGCTGGGGGGCAGGGCAAAGGCGGCCCTGGGGCCGCCTTTGCCCTGCCCCCCAGCCATGATTGGAGAATCAGGCGCCTTTGCCGCCCTGGCCAGTGATAGCAGGAAGTAGGGGTGGAGCCAGCGATGGGAGCTGGACACGGTCAAAGCTGGCAGTCCCGGGAGCTAGGGCTCCCTTGCCTGGGCCTAAAGCGGAGCCCACGATCGCGGGGCCTCTGCAGCTGCGGGTCCCTGCTGCCCGGGCCGGACGCCTCAGCCAGAGGCGTTAGGCCTGGGCAGGGGTGGAGCCTGCAACCGTGGGGAGCTGGGGGTCCCCTGCCCAGGCCTGACACCTCTGCCGGAGGCCTCAGGCCTGGTCAAGGGGCCGATCCGGTGGTTGGTAATCAGAGGGTGATGAGGGTCAACTCCTCTGGCTGAGGCATCAGGCCTGGGCGGGGGGCGGAGCCGGGGATTGGGGGGATATGATGGTCCCCTTGCCCAGGCCTGAAGCCTGGGTCAGAGGCGTCAGGCTTGGGCGGGGGGTGGAGCAAGCGATCAGAGGGAGATGGGGGTCCCCTGCCCAGGCATGATTCCTGGGCCAGAGGCCTCAGGCCTGGGCGGGGGCCAGAGCCAGTGATCAGGGGGAGATGGGGGTCCCCTGTCCAAGCCTGATACCTCTGGCGGAGGCGTCAGGCCTGGGCAAGGGGCCGATCAGGTGATCAGAGGGTGATGGGGGTCTACGCATCTGGCTGAGGCATCAGGCCTGGGCAAGGGGCAGAGCCAGCAATCGGAGGGGTCTGGGGGTCCCCTGCCCAGGCCTGATGCCTGGGCCAGAGGCATCAGGCCTGGGCTGGGGGCAGAACCAGTGATGGGGGGAAATGAGGGTCCCCTGCCCAGGCCTGACGCCTCTGTCAGAGGCGTCAGGCCTGGGCAAGGGGCCGATCCTGCGATTGGAGGGTGAAGGGGGTCAACACCTGAGGGCTCCCAGTATGTGAGAGGGGGCAGGCTGGGCTGAGGGACACTCCCCCCCCCCACACACCCAGTGCACAAATTTCGTGCACCGGGCCCCTAGTAATAATAATATTAACATATGAATCAGTATATTTAACTTGGATAGGAGTAGTTTCAAAACTGATAATGCTTTTGCTTCAAAGTCAAATCAGATAGTCTATAAAAGAAGAAACAGTTGTGTCAAGTGTATGCATATATTAAAAGAAAATAACATTTTGGTACTTGATTCGTTTATTGGAATTTTTAAGTATGCTTGGAATTATTGGGGTATGTGATTCTACTTTTTCAATTAATTTTATTAAGTCTGATACAGATCAAAAACTGCTAATAAAAAATTATAACCAAATTGAGAAATACTCTAAGTATAAAATATACAATGGATTTAGAAATTTAGTACAGAAATGTAAACTATTTTATTAATAATACTAGAGGCCCAATGCATGAAATTCGTGCAAGGGGCTTTGCCCTCGCAGCCCGGCTTCATCCAGAAAGTCATCCCAGATGGCCGTTCTGCTGTTTGGTCTAATTAGCTCTTTATTATAAAGGATACTATGTTGGTTATATGTTAAAATAACATTTTGGATATTTTGAGTCAAATGTAAAATATATTAATTTCATCTGTTTAAATATGACCACTAGATCATTTTAAATTACATATGTGGCTCAAGTGTTATTTCTATTTAGCAGCACTAGTATGTATCCAGAAATAGAATGGTTAAGTTACAAAATATTTGATTTTTCAATACTTGAAGATAATATGAAATTTTTTTCCAAAGTTGTTGTACCAGTTTAAACTCTCATCACCACTATATCCTATAAATCCATATCCCAATGATTGTTATAGTCAGATACTAAAATTTTTGCCAAGTGAATGGGCATATTACTGTAATACTGATATTTTCTTGGTCAATAAAGATATTGAACACCTCTTCATATGTTAATTGGTCATATTATTTCCCCTTCTGTGGAATGTTTGTTCATATTTTGGTAACTTTTCTTTTTTTGAAAAATAATTTATTATTTTTTAATTACAGTTGACATATAATATCATATTAGTTTCAGATGTACACCCCAGTGCTTAGACATTATATAAGTCATTAAGTGACCTAGTACCCATTAGACCCCATACATAGCTATTAGGATATTAGTGACTATATACTAGAAGCCCGGTGCACAAAATTTGTGCACAGTGTGGGGGCGGGGAGGGGGGGACCCCTCAGCCCGGCCTGCACCCTCTCTAATCTGGGACCCCTCGCAATCCGGGACTGCTGGCTCTTAACCGCTCACCTGCCTGCCTGCCTGATCGCCCCTAACTGCTCCCCTGCCAGCCTGATTGCCCCTAACCGCCTCTGCCTTGGACCCTGACACCATGGCTTTGTCCGGGAGGAGGACTGGATGACTGGAAGAGGTTGGGTTGACTCAGTCTAATTAGCATATTACCCTTTTATTAGTATGGATTCCCTTTGCTGTACTATATATCCCCATGACTATTCTGTCACAACCAATGTGTACTTCTTAATCCCTTCACCCTTTTCATCCAATCCTCCAACTCCCTTCTATCCGCCGACCATCAACATGTTCTCTGTATCTATGAATCTGTTTCTGTTCTGTTTCTTTGTTTGTTTTGTTTTTTAGACTCAATTGTTGATAGATATGTATTTATTGCCATCTTATGGTTCATATTTTTTCCTTCTTCTCCTTCTTCTTCTTCATGAAGACCCTTTAACACTTCATGTAATACTGATTTGGTTGTGATAAGTTCCTTTAGCGTTTTACATGTCCTTATATTCCAAATGATAGCTTTGCTGGGTAGATTAATCTTGATTTTAGGTCCTTGATTTTCATCACTTTGAGTACTTTTTGCCAGTCCCCTCTGTCCTGCAAAGTTCCTATTGAGAAATCAGCTGACAGTCTATGGGAGCTCCCTTGTGGGTAACTAACTACTTTTCTCTTGCTGCTTTTACATTTCTCTCTTTATCTATAACCTTTGGCATTTTCATTATGATATGTTTTGATATGGGACTCTTTGGGTTAATCTCGTTTTGGATTCTGCACTTCCTGGACTTGTATATCTATTTCCTTCACCAAGTTAGGAAAGTTCTGTCATTATTTTTCAAATAGGTTTTCAATCTCTTGCTCTCCCTCTTCTCTTTCTGGCAACTCTTTGATGTGAATGTTGGTATGCTCGAAGATGTCCCAGAGGCTCCTTACACTATTCTAATGTTTTTGAGTTCTTTTTGCTCTTCTGTTTGGATGTTTTTGCTTCCTTATATTTGAAATTGCTCATTTGATTCTCAGCTTCATCTACTCTACTATTGATTCCCTACAAATTCTTCATTTCAGTTAGTGTATCCTTCATTTCTGACTTTTTAAAATGGTTTTCATGTCTTTTTTATGCTGTTGAGGTTCTCACTAAGTTCATTGAGCATCCTTATAACCAGTGTTTTAAACTTATCATTTAGTAGATTGCTTGTCTCCATTTTGTTTAGTTCTTTTCTGGAGTTCTGTTCTTTCATTTGGTACATGTTTTTCTTTGTCTTCTCATTTTGGCAGTCTCCTTGTGTTTGTTTCTATGTATTAAGTAAACCTGCTATATCTACCAGGCTTGGTAGAGTGCCGTTATAAAGAATTTGTTCTGTAGGATCCAGTGGCACAGACTCCCCAGTCACTCAGATTGGGTACTCGAGGTGTGCTCCCCACTACCGATGTGAGCTGTACAGCCTCCTATTGTAGTTGAGCCTGATTTACTATTGGCACATCAATGGGAGAGATAAACTCCAGGCCAATCATCTGCAAGGACTGGCTGCAACCACCAACTACAGAGGTGGATTAGCTGTGCAAGGGCCCCACCACAGAACAGGACTTACTTCATCCAGGTTCTGGTGCTGATATAGTCTGCCCCTTAAATGTGTCCCGGGGGAGGTGGTTTGGTAGTGCTAAAATATGATCAGAAGCTGTTCACTGGGTATGCTGACTCTGGGGCCTCCCTGGAGGTTCAAGTCAAGGTCAGCTACCACCTATGTTCCATCTAGGGCATCCCATCATGAGCTACAAAGTGATCTGCAAATGGCTGCTATTTGTGCTGGGCCTGGAGGTGCTGAGACTAGGCCAAGCTACAAACCACAGGCAGGTGTTGCTAGTGCTGGGCCTTGGCCTACTTAGCAAGAGATATGAGGCACTCTGAGGCCAGATACTGCTTGTTTGGGAGATTTTAGGAAAGTTTGAAGTGTGAGTCAAGACAGGCTATTACTATGGAAAAGCCACTGGAAACAGCTTGGGTGGGTGGGTGGGCCTGCAAGTCTGGTGGGGGCAAACTGTGATAGCCTAGTTGATGGAGAGTCAGATATGGCGCCTGTCTGCCAGCTCTGGGGGGAGGACTCATCAAATGAATAATGACCTCTGCCAGTACTTTTGTCTAAGAGAAAGCTGCCTCACACATAACTCTCACTCTCATGCCAGGCAATTCAGTTCTTCCCTTTATGTCTCTGGCACCTTTTGCGCTGTGATCCCAGTACTGAAGCTAAAAGCGAGTGAGTCAAAGAAAGTCCATGTGAGGCCCTTTAAGAAGAACTACCTGGGACTCCAGTAGCCTTCCATCTCAGCCCCAATTCCCGATGGTTTTTACAGCCAGAAGTTATGGGCACTTCTCTTCCCAACACTGGAATCCTGGACTTGGGGGTCTGGTATGAGGCTGGGACTCTCTTGCTCCTCAGGTGGAATCTCCGCAGCTGAGATATCCCTCCTGATTTTTATCCAACACATGTGGGTGTGGGACCAGACAATTCTGTGTCTCCGCCCCTCCTACCAGTCTCAACCTGGCTTCTTCATTTTCATTATTTTTATTTTGCTAATCCTCACCCAAGGATATTTTTCCATTAATTTTTAGAGAGAGTGGAAGGGAGAGATAGAGCGAAACATCGATGTGAGAGAGACACATAGATTGGTTGCCTTCTGCAGGCACCCCAACCAAGGCCAGGGCACCTGCGGGCCAACGCTCTATCCCCGTGGTTGGCAAACTGCGGCTCGCGAGCCACATGCGGCTCTTTGGCCTCTTGAGTGTGGCTCTTCCTAAGCCTTAGGAGTACCCTAATTAAGTTAATAACAATGTACCTACCTATATAGTTTAAATTTAAAAAATTTGACTCTCAAAAGAAATTTCAATCATTGTACTGTTGATATTTGGCTCTGTTGACTAATGAGTTTGCCGACCACTGCTCTATCCACAGCCAAATTGGCTAAGGCTGTAGCTTCTTCTTTAAATCTCTAGTTGTAGGACTTCTATTCAGCTGGATTTCAGGTGGTTCTGAGTGCTGATGGTTCTGTAGTTTAGTTGTAATTCTGATATGGCTGCGGGAGGATGCGAGTACTGAGTTTACCTATGCTACCATCTTGACAGAAGTTTTGTCACTTTTTAAATGTAATTTTTCAGTGTGTGCTTTTCCTATCAACTTTTTTGATTTTTACTGAAGACCCTGAACTAAAATTAAGTGTCAAGGTAGTATTTATCCTGTCACAGTCATTTAGTTAACTTTGCCAAATTGAAGGCCTGAAGCATAAGTTCCAAAAATCTTTTTCCCTTTCTTACAACAATGACATAAGAGCTTTGCCGGAGGAGCTGCCAGCCAGGGCCGCGTCGGAACCATGTTTCGCAACCAGTATGACGATGTCACTGTTTGGAGCCCTCAGGGCAGGATTCATCCAATTGAATATGCCATGGAAGCTGTCAAACAAGGTTCAGCCATAGTTGGTCTGAAATCAAAAACCCATGCAGTACTGGTTGCATTGAAGAGAGCACAGTCAGAGCTTGCAGCTCATCAGAAAAAAATTCTCCATGTTGACAACCATATTGGTATTTCAATTGCGGGACTTACTGCTGATGCTAGACTGCTATGTAATTTTATGCGCCAGGACTGTTTGGATTCCAGATTTGTATTTGACAGACCTCTTCCTGTGTCTCGTCTTGTATCTCTAATTGGAAGCAAGACCCAGACACCAACACAAAGATATGGCTGAAGACCATATGGTGTTGGACTGCTTATTGCTGGTTATGATGATATGGGCCCTCATATTTTCCAAACCTGTCCGTCAGCTATTTTGACTGCAGAGCTATGTCCATTGGAGCCCGTTCTCAATCAGCTCGTACTTACTTGGAGAGACATATGTCTGAGTTTATGGAGTGCAATTTGAATGAACTGGTTAAGCATGGTCTGCATGCTTTAAGAGAGACACTTCCTGCAGAACAAGATATAACTACAAAGAATGTTTCCATTAGAATTGTTGGTAAAGACTTGGAGTTTACGATTTATGATGATGATGAGTGTCTCTATTCCTGGAAGGCCTTGAAGAAAGGCCACAGAGAAAGGCACAGCCTGCTCAACCTGCTGATGAACCTGCAGAAAAGGCTGATGAACCAATGGAGCATTAAGTGATAATCCCCTGTCCATATGTGTATTAGCAAATGCGTAAGAATGCAGGAATATGTACTGATGACAATATTCTATACTTTGAACCAAATGGTGCAGTGGTGGAATGGTATGTTTTAGGAATCAGTCCAGATGTGAGGTTTCAAATTGCAAGCAGCTTCACTAAAACCATATAATGGGATGCATTTTTTTTTTTGGAGAGGGTCTATATAATCATTTTCTAGAAAGTAAAGTTGCCTTTACTAATGTTTTTATATGAAGAACTCAGTGTCTTTCTGGTTTTAAATACAACTGTGAAATAAAATTGTTTCATCGGCTGGTAAAAAAACAAAACAAAAACAAAACAATGACATAAGAATCCATGGTCTGTCTGGCACTAGAAGATACCTGTCCCAACACTAAAGCCAGACTCCATCCAGTTTATGAATTGAGTGAGGATAGTTATAAGACAAAGTTGTTTGAAAGGAAAAAAAAGTCATCTTGGGGCCCTAGCTGGTTTGGCTCAGTGGATAGAACATCAGCCTATGGAACAAAGGATCCCAGGTTTGATTTGAGTCAAGGGCACATACCTGGGTTGCAAACTCCTCCCGGCCTGGGCCCTGGTCAGGGCGCATGCAGGAGGCAACCAATCAATGCGTTACTCCACATCAGTATTTCACTCTGTCTTTCCCTCTCTTCCACTCTCCCTAAAAATCAATGGAAAAATATCCTCAGGTAAGGATTAAAAAAAAAAAAAAGGTCATCTTGGGGTCATAAGAGCGGGGTTCAAACCTCAGCTTTGCCACTTTCTCATGTGAACTTCAGTCACTTTTCTGAGACCCAGTTGTTCGCTTGAAAAAAGACTGCAATAATATTTACCATAGCTTATGTTGCAAAGATTAAATGAAGTAACATTTGTGAAGACAATTAGCAGTGTGGTTCACAGTAGGTGCTCTGGTGCTTTATGAATTGGGCTATAAAGACTGTCACTGCTACATCACTTTACAGTCTAAAGTGTCTTCTTTTCATCCTCACAACAATCCTCCGCTCCTATTTTAAATCAAGAGAGCCAAGTTAGAGGGAAATTAAATTATTTGCCTAATAATTATTCTTCTGCTAGTTAACAAAAACCAGGTCAAGCCCGGCTGCACAACCTGACTGGACTCTGTCCATTGCTTTCCAATGTCACGCTTAATTTCTCCCTGGTGTCCAAATCTGGGCTGGAAGTTTTGTTTCTGTCAGGTCCCAGTCCCTCTGCCAGATACTGGACTCCCTTGGATGCCAGCTATTTGACGGAGAAGCCATGAGGAGTTGTGGGTATATGAGAGTCTTTACTGTAGCCCAAGTAGCCATTGCTATGGCAGGCACTATTAGACAAAGCAGTTCTTCACAGTGAAGTGCCATAGAGTAGCCGTACACCGGCTGGGTAACAATACATCTTTCCTACAAAGTAGTTGTAGCCTCCAACATAGGAGCTGTACAGGAGCCATCCTTAGAGCTACTGCCTCACTAAGCAGCTGCCTCCAAGCGAGCTGCCTGCTGGTCAGTAGCATACTTTAATACTAACTTAGACAAAGAGGCTTCTTTCCAAACAGTGACCCCACTATTTTGGGTTATTGAAGGGCACGCTTGCGCAGTACACATACAGTACGATACTGTGTCCTTGCTTCTTGCACCTGCATATAGCAACTTAGCCTTGAGCACTCCTGATTATGATTCCTATGCTCAGAGTGGCCTCGAACATTCAGTGCACTCTAGATAGGGTCCCCACACTTTCTTTCCTAAAGGAAGATGAATTTTCCTTCTCAACTAATGAATTGGCTAGATTCTTTAAAAATCAGACTTATAACTGAAAAGTTGCAAGAGTAGTGCAAAAAGCCCATATACCATCACCCATAATCCTTCAAATATTTACATTTCACCACATTTGCTTTATTCTTCCTCTCTTTACTATCCTTTCCCTTTCTATATTAATCAAGAGGCAGAAAAAGAAAGGCAGAGGAAGCTTCACACTGAAATTCATGGTCTTTTAAGAGTCTTAAGCAGAAATGACAAATATAAATATATTAACTAGTCCTGATACCTAAAACCACCCTGTTACACATTTTTCATGCTGAGCTTAGCCTAGAGCAGTGGTTCTCAACTGGGTTGATTTTGCCCCCAGGAGACAATTGGCAATGTCTGGAGACATTTTTTATTGTCATGATCAGAGAAGGTGCAGTACTAGCATCCTATGGGTAGAGACCAGGACACTGCTAAACATCCCACAATGCACAGGGTACACCCCCACCAACCCCAGCTAAGAATGACTTGACCCAAAATGTCAATAGTGCATGAGTTGAGCCCTAGCCAGTTTGGCACAGTGGATAGAGTGTCAACCCATGGACTGAAGGGTCCAGGGTTCAATTCCAGTCAAAGAACATGTACCTCAGTTGCAGTCTCAATCCCTGGCCCTGGTCGGAGCTCATGTGGGAGGCAACTAATTGATGTGTCTCTCTCACATCGATGTTTCTCTCTCTCTGTCGCTCCCCTCCCTCCACTCTCTCTAAAAATCAGTGGAAAAATATCCTTGGGTGAGGATTGACAGCAACAACAAAAAAATAGTGCCTAAATTGAAAAACCTTGAGCTATCCTAGTTCAGTGGTTCTCAGAACATCAGCAACAACGTCACCAGAGAACAAGTAAGAAATGCAAATTCCTGGGCGCACCAGAGGCCTAGTGAATTAGAAACTCTGGAGGTGGGGCCAGCGATCTATATTTTAATACTCCTTCCAAGTGAAGCAAACCGAAGTTTGAGAAATAACTGGCCTAGCGTACTTAGCACAGACATTAAAATATTCTGCACTTACAAGACATATCCCATTTTGGAAAGGGAAGTCCTATCTTTGCTAAGTTATGGTTATATTATTAGACTAGAGGCCCAGCGCGCACGAAATTGTGCATGGTTAGGGTCCTTAGGCCTAGCCTGGCCTCCTCGCATGGCCTCTGCCGCCCTGCAACACTATGTGAAGCTCCACACTCTGCCATGCTCGGCCCCTCGACTGCTCTGCAAGGCTCCCCCCACCCCACCACTGCTCTGTGAGGCTCCCCCCACCCCACCACTGCTCCGAGAGGCTCCTCCCTCCCACCATGCTCCGCGAAATTCCCCCTGCCCGTCACTGCTCCAGGACCCGGGACTGACTTCCACAGCGGGTGGCCAGGACCCAGGACAGCAGTTCAGACCACGTGCCAGCCCCCATCCACCAGAGCCTGCTGCGTGTGCAGCCTGGCGTTTGGTCATCTGTTTGGTCGTTTTGGATGTTATGCACCTTGGCTCTTTATATATATAGATGTTTGTATCCATCTACAAATCTTGAAAACAAACAAAAAAAGGGCTTCTACAGCTGCACGCTTGCAGTAAAAGTGACTGAGAGCACCTCTGACAACCCAGTCACTGCAGTGCAGAAGAAAGCACTTGGGCGTCAGAGCCAGCCTTCATCTGAAACCCAGTCCCACCACTTAACTTACAGGCTGTGAAATCTTAGAAGGCCCTTAACCTCCTGGAGCTTTGATTTCCTCAGCTATAAAATGGGAATAATAACACGTACCTCAAAATAGAATTAACAAGGCTTACACAAAGTGCTAGACACATAGAAGGGACTCCATAAATAGTAGCCTTGTAAAACTGAAGCTCCGATCAGGAGCATGTGGCCCGTGAGTAAGGGCTATTATACTAGGCTTCTTTGGAAATGACCCTTTGTAACAACAGTACATTCCCCAGTAAGCAGCTATATTTTCCATACCTAGAAAGCAAATTGGAAGCAACTGTAAGCTCCAATTTTGGTAGATCTCAGAAATAGCATTAAGACACTGTGTTTAAAAAAAAAAAAAAAAAGACTATGTTTTAAGCCTTTGGGGATTCTGCGATATAATCTTACTGTGCCCTGTCCCATAGGTTAACCACTAATCACTTGTTGCTATACAAATTAACTGGAACTTCTATTTGTCTAGAATCGAGTAACAGGGCCCAGATTTACCCTTCTGCCTAAAACAACTAAAATATAGACAAAATATACGAAAGAATGACACTCAAGGCATTGGACATAGGCAATAAAAAATAGTGATCCCTGAGGGATGCGAAACAAGCAAGGTAAACTGTATCCAGTTACTACCTGGAAAATGATTTTAGGCTGTGCACAGGGTGGAGTCCTAGAAAAAGAAGAGCTACACAGAGAGAACTCTGGACATCTGAAGTTCTCAAGTACTTAGAGTAATGATTATCACATACAAGTGAAACTAACTGAGGCTAGAGAAAGAACCACTCAAAAAAAGTAGAACAATCCTTGGAGATCATGCAGGGATGGGTATAGTGTCTGTTTTCATCTGCCAGAGAGAAAAACCTCATAATTCAGGAGCATTGGCTAGAGCAAAGGTGAGTCTTACCTCGATGAAAGGGAAAAATACCCTTAGCCTAAACCATTCTTCTTCTTTTTTTTAAAATCCTCACCTGAGGATATGTTTCCCATTTATTTTAGAGACAAGAAGGGAGGGAGGGACAGAGGAGAAAGAGAGGAGAGAGAGGGGAAAGAGAGAGGGGGGGGGGGAGAGAGAGAGAGAGAGATCAACCAGTTGCCTCCTGACCAGGATTGAACCTGCAACCTGGGTATGTGCCCTGACCAGGAACCAAACCCTCTACCCTTCAGTGTACAGGACGGCACTCCAACCAACTGATCCACACCAACCAGGACAGTCCAAACAATTCTTAAAAGCAAGACTTAACAGGATCAAATTACCTGTTTCCTAGTAACATAAGCACATCCCAGGACAAAGATCAAGAATATTTATAGGAATACAAAATATCCAGCACTCAACAAGGTAAAATTCACATTATTGATATTCAATAAAAAATACCAGGCATGCCACCGCTATGGAAAACAGTATGGAGTCTACTCAAAAAATTAAAAATTACTACCCATATGACCCAGCAATTCCACTTCTAAGTATTTATCCAAATAAAATAAAAACACTAATTTGAAAATATATGCACCCATATGTTCATTGCAGCATTATTTACAATAACCAAAATTTGGAAGCTACCTAGGTATCCATCAACAGATGAATGAATAAAGAAGATGTGGTATATATTTATATATAATGAAATATTAGCAATAAAAGGGAATGAAATCTTGCAATTTGTGACAACATGGATAGATCTAGAGGGTATTATGCTAAATGAAATAAGTCAGAGAAAGACAAATACCATATGATTTCACTTATATATGGAATGTAAAACAACAAAACAAAACCAGAACAGATTCATTGAAACAGAACAAACTGATGGTTGCCAGAAGGGAGAGGTGTAAAGGGATAGGTGAAAAAGGTGAAGGGGAATAAGGAGTACACACTTCCAGTTACAAAATAAATTAGCCATGGAAATGTAGTGTACAGCAGAGAGAATGTGTGTAGTCAATAATATTGTAATTAACTTATTATGGTGACAGATAGTTACTAGACTTAGTGTGGTGGTTATACCGTAGGGTATACAAATGCTGAATCATTATGTTGTACACCTGAAACTAATACACTATTTTTTAAATATATTTTTATTCATTTCAAAGAGAAAGGGAGAGAGAGAGAGAGAGAGAGAGAGAGAGAGAGAGAGAGAGACATCAATGATGAGAGAGAATCACTGATCAGCTGCCTCCTACATACCACACACTAGGGGCCAAGCCCACAACCCAGGCATGTGCCCCTAACCAGAATCGAACCGGGGACCCTTTAGTCTGCAGACCAACATCATGAGAGAATTATTGATAGGCTGCCTCCTGCACGCCCCACACTGGGGATCGAGCCTACAACCCAAGCATGTGCCCCAACGGGAATCGAACCATGACCTCCTGGTTTGTAAGTCCATGCTTAACCACTGAGCCATGCCGGCTGGGCAGAAACTAATACACTATTGATGCCAACTGTAATTTATTTATTTATTTTTTTAAAATATATTTTATTGATTTTTTACAGAGAGGAAGGGAGAGAGATAGAGAGTTAGAAACATCGATGAGAGAGAAACATCGATCAGCTGCCTCCTGCACATATCCCACTGGGGATATGCCCGCAACCCAGGTATATGCCCTTGACCGGAATCGAACCTGGGACCTTTCAGTCCGCAGGCCGACGCTCTATCCACTGAGCCAAACCGGTTTCGGCATCCCAACTGTAATTTAGTATAGTTTTAATAACAAAAATTACCAGGCATGCAAAGAAGCAGAGAAATGTAACCCATAAAGAGAAGAAAAAGCAATCAACTGAAACTGAGTGAGAAATGACAGAATCTGTAGACAATTAGATTGAAACATGTATTATGTGTACATTTCATTTGTTCAGAAGCTAGAGGGAAGACTGAATATGTTAAGTAGAGACATGAAAGATATGGAAAAAGATTCAAGTTGAACTCTAGAGGTGGAAACTACATTGTCTGAAGTGAAAAATATATTGGGTGGGATTAACAAGAGATTATTCAGTTCTGAAAAAATATATTTGTGAACTTGAAGGCAAAGCAATAGAAACTATCCAAAATGAAACACAGAGATAAAAGACAAAAAAATTAATTGGCATTAGTGAATTGTGGGACAATATTGAGTGATCAAATATACTTATAATTGGAGTCCCCAAAGGAGACGTGGTGGGAAACCAAAATAAAAATTGAAAAATGGTTAAAAATTTTTCAAATTTGATGAAAACTAAGCCTACAGATAAAAACAAACAAACAGATTTTAAGCACCAGAAGCATGAAGAAAACTACACCAAGTCTCATAATTAAATTGCTTAAAAATCAATGATAAAGAATAAAAGTAAAAGCAGACACAAAATGACATACAGAAAAAAAAGATTTTTAAAAAGATTAAATGTTTTCTCTGAAGATCAGGAACAAAAGTAGGATGTCTAATCTCACTACTTCCATTCAACTTTTTATTGGAGGTCCTACTCAGTGCAATAAGGTAGGAAAAAGAAATAAAAGGCATCCACATTGGGAAGGAAATAGTAAAACTGTCTTTTCTCAGAAGACGTAATTGTTTATGTTAAATACCAAAAATCTACTAGAAGTAATAAGTGAGTTTAACAATGTTGTGGGATACAGGTAGATATAAAAGAATCAATTGCATTTCTAGATAGCAGCAAACATCTAGATAACAGCAATAAAAAAATTTAAATTTAAAAAGCAATACAATTTATCATAGAATAAAAATATGAAATATGTAGGGAAATATGAGAAGAGGTGTGCAAAACTTGCATATTGAAAACAACAAAACATAGCTGAGGAAATTAAAGAAGACGTAAATAAATAGAGAAAAATGGGTTGGGAAACAGAATATTGTTAAGATTTCAATTCTCCCTCATTTGATCTATAATTCAATGCAATGCCAATCAAATAACCAGTAGGCATTTTTTAAATAGAAATTGACAAGCTGATTCTAAAGTTCATATGAAAATGTGAAGGACCTAGAGGAGCCAAAACAAGTTTGAAAAAGAAGAATAAAGTTGGGTAGATAAGAAAAATTGATTTTGAGACTTATTATAAAGCTATAGTTATCAAAATAGTGTTGTATTGGCATGAATATCTACAAAATCATCAATAGACTATAAAATAGCGTCCAGAAATAGATCTACACATATATAATCAATTAATTTTTCAACAAAATTGCAGAAACAATTTAACAAATGCTGGAACAATGGGATATCCACAGGCAAAAAAACAATCACCACCATCAACAGAAATACTTTTATTCCTATCTCACACCATACACAAAAATTAACTAAAATATCATAGTCCTCAGTCTAAGAAATCATAAAAGAAAATCTTCCTGACCTTGGGTTAGGTAAGCACTTCTTAGATATGACACTAAAAACACTATCTATAATGTAAAAACTTGATAAACTGGACTTTATCCAAATGAAAATCTTCTGCACTTTGAAAGACACTAAAGAGAGAATGAAAATAAAAATCACATACAAGAAAATATTTTCTAATCACGTTTGTGAGGATACAGACTGGAATGCTCACATGCTGCTGGTGGGAACATAAAATAGCACAACTGGTTTGGAAAATAAGTTTGGCAGTTTCTGAAAATGTTAAACATACACCTACCATACAGCCCAGCCATTCCATTTCTAAATATTTATCCAAGAGAAATAAAGCATATGTCCACATATAGACCTGTTCACAAGTGGTCTGATTAACTTTATTTCTAATACCTAAAAAATGGAAACAACCCAAATGTCTACCAACAAGTGGAAGGATAAACAGTGAACAAATAATTATATATTTATACAATGAAATATTACCAGCAATAAAAAGTAATGAACTATTGGTACACACTATAACATGAATGAATCGCAAATTAATCATCCTTGGTGAAAGAAACTAGACCCCGTCCCGCCCTCGCTGAAAAAAAGTACATTCTGAAAAATTTCATTTGCACAAAATTGTAGAAAAAGTAAACTCAGCTATAGCAACATATCAGTGCTTGCCTGAGGATACGGAGCAGGAAAGGATGGTGGGGTTTGGGATATAGAATACAAAGCGTCATGAGAAAACTTTGGGGGTGACGGGTACATTCATTATCTTAATTGTAATGGTTTCATGAGTGTATGCAAATGTCAACACCTATCAAATCTTGTACTTTAAAGATTTATAATGTATTACATGTCAATTATATTTCAATAAAGCAGTTAACTTTTTAAATTGGTTAAAATGGAATAAAATTAAAAGTTCAATTCATCAGTTACCCTAGTAACAGTTCAAGTTTTTAATAGCCACATGAGGCTAGTGGCTACCATTGTGGACTTCACAGAACAGAACTTTGCCATCAACGCTCAAAGTACTATTGGACAGCACTGATCCAACGCATACATATAAAAGCACCTGTTCCCCCTGCATCTACCTACCCCAAACTTCAAGAATGGGAATAAGCATGTCAGCAGGACACTGATAAATGAATTACCTGGGAATTTTAAAAAGCATTTTTATTAAGTTTTATGTAACTTTAATGAACAATATACCTTCATTCATAAACACATAAAGCACAGTGTTTCCTCATTTAGATATTACAGCTTCTATAGATTACATTTAATTAGTTCCCCCCAAAGCTCAAGATGAAGGCAATTTTAAACTAAATGACATGGAAAGAAATGAAACAAATAACACTGGATTGGAACTTACTTTGTCCTTGTAATCAAAGTGGTTATAGCTTTAATATAACTCCTAAGTGAGAATATACATTTTTTCATATACTCACAGATGTCTTTGTGAGTTCACTTTTGTTTTGTTTCAGAATATGCTACACAATGCAACTGAATTTTCCTATTTAAAAAAAAAATCAAGCATATAACTCACAGCAAATATAATCAAAGTTTCAAATGTGAGAACAGACCTTAAAATAGAATGCTACGGTATACACTGAAATCTTAACCATGGAAAGAAAAGTTCATAAAATTAGGACAGGAAAGTTGTTAAAACTTAGTATTCTCGCTGAAGCTTTTGTCCTTCCCTCATTACAGCTCTCAGTTTTGAGAGAGGTAATTTTATTTAAAAAGACATGGAAATCAATAAAAAATGAAATTAAAAGACTTGAACTCTGTTTTCTGCCCCCACCGTTGTAGCCTATGGGCTTGGAAGGCAGAGTGTGCCTGCTCTGTGTTTTTGTTTCCATACACAGAATGCAGGGCTGAAATCCTCAGCCGTCCCTGTTCCAAAGCTGACCCACTGACCCTTTCTGCACAGTTTGGAGTCTGGTCACCTGTCTCAGACATGGAATATGGAAAAAGACTTTCGTAAGGGGGAGAAGGGAGGCTGGTGGCCAGTGCAGACCAACCAAGTACAAGCCCCCACCAGTGTCTTGTAGTAGATAAGCAGGAGTATAAAAAGAGAAGCCAAGTCCCTCTGTTGTTTGCAGAAGCAGAACTCACAAGCCAGTTTCACTTACTTTTTTACACCGACAGAGCCATTTTCCTTGTTTTCCATGTCAACAGATAGCATGGGAAGGCTGCAGGGTTCCTTTACTTCAGCAACTAATCAATAAGGGAGAAAAGCTTGTGTTTAATTCTTAGAAAGTGAGAGAAGAATATATATTCTGAACCGGAAACATAATGCTTCCTTCACAGCTTCACACCAGTGCACGTATGTTTGTTTAAATCTCCAGTTCCCTCGGCGATTGGAGAGATGTGATTAAACCTAAGGAGCTGGAGGAGTCGGATAGGGGTGCTTTCCTCTGTGCTGGCACTCCCTGCCTTGACAATAAGCATTTGCAAATGAAATTGAATCCTTGTTCAAAACAAGTTCTGTGTGAACTGGCACAGCTTCCTCTGGGTGCAAGCTCTCACTTAAGACATTGCAACTCACAAATGAGCCCAAGTCCTGGGGAAAAAAACCCACAAAAAACAATCCTTTTTTTCCTGCCCTTTCCCACCGTGGGCTGCACTTTCTTTTTTCTTATTGCATTTGTTTGGTTTGCTCCCACTCTTTCTATATTTTTTTTTCCATAGCAATGCCAAAGAGCACTTAAAGCTTTTGTCAGCAAGTATCCTCCTAGCTCACATACTCTCAATGAAAAAGCCTCAAAACCCTGGGAGATGGCCATGCTGGGAGCTCACAAAAATGTCAGATAGCCCTCAGCACAGGAAGCTGGTGCTGGTGGGAGCGTGTGCGTGTAAGAGAGGGAAGGCAGCTAATCAGATTTATGTTTAAAAAATCACCACAACATTCAAGGAGATAGAAAAGCATCCATCACTTTGTCTTTTTGTTTAGTAGGACAAGGACTGTGAAAAAAACAACAAACAAAAAAACCCCTCCGCAACTAATATGCAATTAGCAAGATGAAAAAGCTATGAACAAAACTGCTTTCAAAAAAACAAAAAACAAAAACACTAGTTCTGAAACGAGCTTGCTCTCGTACAGCTGAAGCCATGAATTAAAGACATTTCCTCTCCCATCACTTCACACTCCTCCTCCGGGGACGACTCTGACATGGCAAGTGCAGCCTTCGTGCCTCGCGAGCTGTGCCCAGTCCGAGGAGGAGGTTGGCAAACACTCCTGCGAGGGGCTCACCGCACCACGCGCACACTCATCACACTCATCACACACTCACACACACTCACGCACACTCACGCACACGCCCCCGCGCTGACCCTCCGACAGCCCTGGAGGAAGCCAGCCGCGCACCCAGGTGACCCGCGCGGACACCCCGCCGCGCGGCGGGGCCGGAGGCTGCCCCCGCCCCGGGCAGGCTGTCACTGCCGTGGCAAACTGTGGGCAGAGTCACCATTTTCTAAGCATCTCAGCGAACACCACAAAAACAAAACACTCAGAGGGATTCTCTGTAGCACCCCCCTACACGGTCTTATTAATATTTTCTCTTTCTTGTTTTTTTAGGGGAGGGGGGAAGAGTAAAAAGAAAAACCTACCTAGAAGCAACTAAAACATGTCACTTTTTTTTTTTATAGGCTTATCAAGAACAGCCAAAGAAACCCCAATGTTTTCTTTCACAAAGTAGGCTGGCAAAGGAATTCAACAAGGAGGGACAATTTGACACCGCGAAGCAGCACCGGCCTGGCGCGCGGCCAGCGTGACGTTGGGACTCGCACGCGAGCTGCACCAACTGCCGGGCGGCTCATGGCGGCCTTTTTAAAGCGACAGCGCCCTTCCCGCCCGCGGCCCGCTCGGCGCCGCCCGCCCCCTGCCACGCCCCCACGCCCCGCCCCGCCCCCACGCTCCGCCCCGCCCCCCGTGTCCGCCCCCCCCCACGCCCCGCCCCGCCCGGGAGGGCGCGCTCCCAGCCCCAACGCCTCTCCCTGCACCTGTATCGCGCAAGGAAAACCCAGCTGTCTCAGTGGCTTTACTTCCTCCCTCCCCTTCATTGGTGCTGCAGGATCAAGTGTGTGCTGCTGTTCTGAGCATCAATGTCATGTTTCAAACTCTCCCCCCCGCGAGAAAAAAATGAAGAGACATTAACAGAAAGAACCTGGTGCTTAGGGTCTGCTCTAACCAGTGGACCTGCAGAAGCGGCCGTCCTGAGTTACTCTCTCTTCCTAATACACTTGTGGACACAGTTCCCAGGGCTGGCTCTTAAGCAGTCTTCGTGAGGATAAGGAAAGCAATGCCCAGCAGAAAACCCTTTTACTTCATCGTGCAGGAAGTAACATATTTCAGAGGATGCACAGTGGGTGACCAGACCTCCTGAGAGCGCCCACATTCTTTCATTGAAGTAGTCATCCTACCAGATGAAATCAGCAAAAAATTCTAAATGAAACAAACCTTATTCTCCAACAAAACAATTCGCTCTGGGAGGTTTTTTTTTAAAAAATCCTCACCTGAGGATATGCTTATTGATTTTAGAGAGAGGGGGAGGGAGAGAGAGACATCAATGTGAGAGAGAAACATCAATTGTTTGCCTCCCATATGCGCCCCAACTGGGAACGGAACCCACAACCTAGGTATGTGCCCTGACCAGGAATACAACCTGCAACCTTTCGTTATACAGGATGCTCCAGCCAACAGAGCCACATCAGCCAGTGCCTGGGAGGTTTAATTTTAACTGTTTATCGCAGTTGCACAAACAGTGTGATTCCATACATTCAATTACCTCTTATTATCTATGAGCACCTGGTACTCTATTAGTCACATATGAAAAAGAAAATATTATGTCAACCCCCAAAGTCATAGTATCTCCTACCATCCTAAACCCCAATTCGGGAAATTGGGAGGTGGGGTAGAGGCTGGGCATGGTCTTTTGATGAAATTACCCAGTTCTCTTGCTTGGCTTGGGAAACCCCCTGTAGAGGTAAACATTCCCATTCCACAAACATGCTGCAGACAGACATGAAACATACATAGCTGCCACTGAAATAAACACCAATCAATATTTGGAAACTTTTGGGCCAAGATGTAAACAAAAACGCTCAAGATAGGGCGGAGAATACAAGTTTCCAAGAAGTCATCTGCTGCTGTAATACTGTATAGATTTTGGGCAGAATTCAGGAGAAATCTGTGGCTCACCCTTTTCCTTAGTAATTTTCAAGGGAACTACAAGATCAGCAATTATGATCTAAATTTGGAACCTGACATTTAAAGTCAAATTTTTTCTCTTACTTATTCCAAGGAATGATATTAGAAATTTCCAACTTCTTGAAAAATCATTGCTGAGGAAGATGTCTTTCCTCACCATTTTTGCGACTGCCCCTTGAAAAAGCAAACAATAATTTAGGGATGAATTCTAAGTGTTTACATATATTTTGAGCACCATTAATTGAGCATGAGTCAAATGGGTGGGTCCTTTTACTACAGCTGATCAAAATGATGAACTCTTCTGAGTGAGACAGCTCTTTCACCAGCACATGTTACAGACCTTTTGGAATTGAAATTCCTGAACTGTTCTCCCAACTAAACTCAAATGGGAGAGGGCGGGCCTATGAGTCCTGGGGGCGAGGAAGGTGTCCTGACAGTATTATCCTGCCACTACTCAGAACAAAATGAGGTTCAGCTCTCTGCTCTTGAAAGGAGAGGCAAAGAAAATGAAGTTACACCCAACTCTTCCTTAGACACAATCTCAGGAAGAAGGACTCTGTGAAGACTGTCCAAGAATTTTTTCCTACATATAGAAAAGGACATCCCTTGCCTGCTGTGATCAAAAGTTTGTCTGTTAGACAAGGGAAAGGGCTTACGAAGGTGTAGGAAATCAATTCCATTTTATTAAAAAAATGAGCCACAAAGGCATTCTAAATTCTGACACCAGCTAGTTTCTAAGTTTGGAATAAACTGACATTTGTGGGTATAAGTATATATACTAGTGCTAACCCACTTCCTCCTCAGTCCCTTCAACAAAATATTAACCTTCTTTTCTGCTAATAAAAATGATGTGTAGTGTGTGCATGGCGTTTGTGTGTAGCATAAATGGTGTGTGTGATGCATGTGTGAGCAATGTATGTGTGATGAGCGTCATATTTGTGCTATGTGTACTGCGTCTGTGCATTGTGCCTGTTTGTGGTGTGTGTGGTGTGTGGTATTTATCTGCAGAATGTGTCGTGTCCATGGTGTGTGTGTGTGTGTGTGTGTGTGTGTGTGTGTGTGTGTGTGTAAGTGAGGGTCTGAGATAGATGCAAACGAACAAGACTTTCTGTTCCAGGATATTATGGAATGTGCTAAAATATCTTCGTTATCCTGGGGTTCTGGAGCAGAGCTTTGGGGCACACTTGGGAATGGGCTCAGATGGGGGGGGGGGGGGGGGGACGGGTCAGGAGGGGATGGAAGCGGGTGCTTCGGATAGGCTTCTTTTATTGATCAGCAGTCATCCCCCAGAGAGCAGCCTGGCCCAGAAAGCCAGTGCCTTCTGGGGGAACCGCCGCCCCTGCCCCCGTCGGGGAACCAGCCCCGAGTGTCCAGCCCACGTGGCAGAGCGCAGGCGTGGGGCCCTGTGGCCGCAGAAGAAATCTTGAGGAGTCGCCTCGGACACCAGGGGCATCTCCAGGGAAAGCGAGGGGCGGCCTGCAGAAGGGGCGCTGGACGCGGACCGAGGGCAGGAGGGGGGACACCAGCAAGCCGTTGGGACCAGCGGCGCCGTCCGGGAGCCAAACGGCACGCGGGTGGCCCCGGCGACACAGGGAAAAGTTTCTGACCAAGACTTGTAAGAAGAAACGGTCGCTTTGAGTTTGGGGGCTCCCGGGCAGCCGGTCTCTGGAAAGGGTGTGTGGGGCGTGCCGCCACCCGGTTCCATTCTGCGAGCTCTACCCCGCAGCCCCCGGCGACCCCGCTCTCGGCCGGGCCGGGCACACGGCTGCCCTGCGTCCACTCCGGGGCGACAGGTTCCTCGCTCGTGGGTGCAACAAGCTGCAGAGGCACCGGACACACAGCAGAGAAAAGGGAGGGTTTTTATTGTGGTTTTCTTCGTGTCCTTTCATACTAGAGAGGGAGAGGGCGGGGCGTCCCCAGTGCCCTCGCAGCACGAGTGGATCACTTACCTCCCCGCGTGGCCGGCGCCGGGAGGCTTTCCCCCGCGCAGAGCTCCGGCCGCCACGCGCCCAGCCCCCAAGCGGCCGGCCGGGCGCGAGAGGCATGCCGGGACTTGTAGTCCTCCGCAGGGCGGGGTGGGGCGGGGCGGGGCAGGGCTGGGGTCCTTGGCTGGGGTCACTAGGAAGGGGGAAGACCTGCAAGTGAAGTGATGGGAAAGGCCTGGAGAAGGGGCCTTGTGAATGTAAGGGAGGACTTAAAAAAAACAAACAAAAAAAAAAAATATATATATTATTGATTTTTTCCAGAGAGGAAGGGAGAGGGATAGAGAGTTAGAAACATTGATGAGAGAGAAACATCGATCAGCTGCCTCCTGCACACCCCCTACTGGGGATGTGCCTGCAACCAACGTACATGTCCTTGACCAGAATAGAACCTGGGACCCTTCAGTCCACAGGCCGACGCTCTATCCACTGAGGCAAACCAGTTAGGGCAGGCAGGACGTTTTTAAGAACTTAAAACCCCCAGGGAGCTAGGGGAGAGCAGCACTCCTAGAAAGATTTTAAAATTGGGGCTTTTCAGACGAATACCATGTTTTACTTAGTGGGTTTTGGCAGGAACGAGAAAGCGATTTCCCCGGCCAAGTTTATATTCTTTAGGGCCATCCTCTCCCTTCACCTCCAACATACATGTGGCATTCCCTGCTTGAAATACCTATTCTGTTGCTCACAGAATAACTCAGTTGAAGCCCTGATATGTATGCAAAGGGAGGGTGAATAATTGCACCTTATATTGTAAAGCACTCTACAGTTTACAAAGAACTTTTTATTTAACTGGTTCATTATATTAGAATTATAAAGCAACACTGAGTTAGGCAGAGACAAACTCAAATATAGGGTTTTTTTTGTGTGTTTACTGGTACACCTACCAAGGTTGGCGCCACTCACTCTCCATTTCCTTCCCCAATAGTACCTTGGTGGGGGAAGGGGGGGAGAGAGTGGGGAGAAGCAGACAGACATGGTGGGCAAAGTAAGAGAGCCTGCTGTGAAGGACTTCCTTGAAATAGCTGATGAGTAAGTCCTTACTAAACAAGGAACTAAGTAAAACCAGAAGAAGAACCTATGGATTGGAAGAATAGGGTGGGAAGGAAAAGGCAGGTGGGATAGGGATAGAGACTGAGCAGAAGGTTGTGATTAGGCTAGAGGCCATAGGAAAGTCGAAAACAAACAAATTTTAGAAGCCAGATAGACCTGGAATCCTGGTGTTGTCACTTCCGAGCCAGCACTGTGACCTTAGGTAAGTTGTGTATACTCCCCAAACCTCACCTTTAAGATTCAAATAATAGTTCCTACTTTATGATTGACTGTGCAGATTAAAAGAGATATAAAAACTTAGTATAGTGTAATTATTATTATTTATTATTAAGTAAGTAAAATTTAAAAGTAAGTATTAATATTAGTGTGGTATAATAACTATTTATATTCTTACTAGAGGCCTGATGCACGAAATTTGTGCAAAAGTAGGCCTTCTTTCCCCCAGCTGCCAGCACCTGCTTCCCTCTGGCACCTGGGGCCTGGGCTTCCCTCGCAGCCCTGGTTTCGTCTAGAACAGCTGTGGGCAAACTACGGCCGGCGGGCCGGATCCGGCCCATTTGAAATGAATAAAGCTAAAAAAAAAAAAGACCATACCCTTTTATGTAATGATATTTACTTGGAATTTATATTCGTTCACACAAACACTCCATCCATGCTTTTGTTCCGGCCCTCCGGTCCAGTTTAAGAACCCATTGTGGTCCTCGAGTCAAAAAGTTTGCCCACCCCTGGTCTAGAAGGTTGTCCAGAAGGATGTCGGGAAGGTTGCCTGGTCTAATTAGCATATTATGCTTTTATTATTATAGATTATATGTCAGGTACTATACTAAGTATAAATAATTTTATATATATATTATCTGCAGAAACTCCTTTTGTGGAAGCATCAAAAGATGAATTGGAGTAGAAGTATCAATTAGGCTATGAAAATTTTCTAAGGAAGGAAGCAACTATGAGATACTTCAGAGGGAAAATGGACAGAGCAGTACAATCAATCAATTGGATGTGGGGAAAGAGGACTAGGGAATGAAAGATGGTTGTCATTTCTATATTGAGTAAATGGATATTGTCATTCACATAAATAGGTACTACTGGTGGACTAACAAGTTTTGGAGGAAAATGACTAGTTTGATGTTGGACATGTATAACTGGAGGCTTTCTGTGTATGAATGACAAAGTAGCAATTGGAAATATGGATTTGGATGTCATGTGTAGACTGGAACTTTGAGAGTCAATGACTTAGGCGAGGCTGTTGAAAATCAGATAATGAGGAAAAAGGAAGAGCACCACAGGTAGGTAGGCAGGGGGAGGTCAGGAGTTACACAATGACCGAGGCAGGAATTGGGGGAGGGAGGAAAAGGAAAGTTACAAGTATAGAAGTGTCGGGGAGGAGTGAGAAGGAGCTTGTCAACAGGTCAAATGTTATATGGAGGAAGCCAATGACAACAGATCAAGAGTCTATTGGGATGCAACTCCTTCCAGGAGTTGTTTTGAAACTTACCAGAGTGATTTTGTTTGTCCCAGTGATTGCAGAGGGGGAGCTACTAGAATGCAGCTGGTCCGCCAAAGATACTCAACATCTTGCAATGCCCAGAACTATTCTGCATAGCAAAGAATTGTCCTGCAGCCTGTGTGACTTGACCTTCCCACTGCTCATTCATGTAGATGAAAAACCTGTTTACATTTACCTGAGCCTAGAATCTATTTCATATATAAATATAAAGTATCTTTCACACAGTTTAAGATATATTAAATTTTCCTAGAATGTGGTGATAAATCGAATGGCAATGCCATTCTAGGAATTTGAATGACCAGTACAGTCCATTTCGTGGCTATTTCACTGCAATTCTAAAGATGGATACAAGCACCTATTTCATTGTGTCTTTTAGTTTAGGCATGCCCGAGCAGTTCTGTATTGGATCACACATTTACTTTATCCTTTATGTTATAGTTAAGGCATATCTTTGAATTTTTAAAAATTACTTGTGTAGGTACTTTATGATTTCCCCCCTCCCACTGTTAAACATTATGTGCCAAATATTTGTTATTAAAAGGGGCATTAGGTTTGACCAGGCTGAGAACAACTTGTTCAATCAGTCAATCAATATCTTTTGGGTGCCGACTATGTGCTAGGCACCATTCTAATTCACTGCCCTTACGGAGCTTACATTCTAATGTGAGTGTGGGAGAGGCAGACATTAAATAATTAACATAAACTAAGTAAGTACATTCTATGGTACATTCGAAAGTGATTTGTTACAAAAAATAAAACAGGATAAAGGAGATTGGGAATGCAGGAGAGAGTGTGGGATGATATGGTATCTACAGTGATCAGGGTGAACTTTGAAAAGAAGGTGACATGCAAGGGAAGATCTTGAGTTGGCAAGAGAATGGTCCTGGGGATTTCTGAGGGAAAAACATTCAGAAAGAGAGAACAGTTCGGCCTAGGCCTCAAGGTAAATGTGTGCATGGAGTTTTCAAGAAACACCAAGGATGCCATTGTGGCTGGATCGGAGAGCGTGGGGAGGGAGAGGACTGAGGGGAACCACGGGGTTGGGACCGGTGAGGTAGGACTAGTAGGGAACTGCAAGAACTTTGACTTTCACGCAGAATGAAATGGGCAGCAGCTGGGGAGTTCTGAGCAGAGAAGTAACATGATCAGGCATATTTTCAAAGGATTATTCTGGCTGCTCTCTCCAGGATAGATCATAGAGAGCAATGGTGAAAGCAAGTAGGCAAGAAGCTATTGCAGTAATCCAGGCAAGAAACATGAGTGGCTTGAACCAGTGTTCACTGGATAGTAGGGCTAAGTGTTTGGAGGTGAAGAGGTCTGATCATCAGATGGACTCTGATCCAGGTTGGTGGAATGTTGAAGAGGGGAGGACTCAGTCCCTGGGCAATGCTCACTCATGACTTCTGCCAAGAGAGGAGCTGACTTGTTTAGAGTGCATAGTCTTCCCCACTTCTGACCTTGATCTTTTCCATGGAGTTAACCCCTTTGATGAAACTGAGGGTTTGGGAGCAAGCTGGTAATTACTCTAAGTACAAAGACCCATAAGCAATATCGATCCGATAAAAAGTATGTCTAGAAGAGGTGGATTTGGAATTGTGGCAATGGAGGATGCAAGACAGAATTTTGACAAAGAAGGGCAGGCGGAAGCTAGGCCCTACGGGAAAGGATGCTCTAGGATTGGGAACAGGACACAACTAACTATGCTGATAAGGTGAAGTGAGGAAGCCAGTACAAGCTGAAACATGAAAATTCAGAGCATGGGGATAATTGATGATGGAACTAAGAACTGTTTAATCTTGGAAGGAAGGTGGAACAGTATTTCCTGTCAGAAAGGAAAGAAAGACAGGAATGGACTGATTTCAGGAAAATTATGAAGAGATAAGGACATGGAACATTTAAAAATTTTATTTGTTTATCATGAAAAATGAACTATGTGGTAAGAAATTAAAACAACCAGAAATTACTAACAGAATTCCCAATAAATCTATTCCTGGAGTTTTCAAGAAACACCAAGGTTGCCAAGTGTGGCTGGATTGGAGAGAGTGGGGAGTGAGAGAATTATCCCTGTGAAGTGTTTGGTATATATTGTCTAAAATTTTTTCCTGTGACTATGATTTCTTTTTGTTGATGTTACATGCGAACCTACAATATTAGTATCTTTTTTCTTCACAGGCTATAAGATTGATATAAGTATTTATTGAGCATCTATTTTATAGCAGATATTACCATCAATCTTTTTTGATCCTGTTATTCACATCTTCTATAACTATGTATAATTTTTCTCTTCTTAATTTTTCAAGAATTAAAAAAATTTACTAAGATCTCCCAACTTTTCTTTTTCCTCTTATTTCTTGAAGTTTTTCATTGTGTGTTTTAATGCTATAGTATTTGATACATGAAGATTTATACTAGCAATAACTTTATTGTGAGCTGTATCCTTTGCCATTATAAAGTGACTATCTCTGTCCCATTTAATCATTTTCTAAAAAGTTTATTACCCACTTGAAATTATTTAATTAGATATGTTTAATCTTTTTTAAAATCATCACCAGAGGATATGTTTTCATTGATTTTTTATTTTTTATTTTTTTGAGAAAGAGGAAGTGGGGGAGGGAGCGGGAGGGAGAGAGAGAGAGAGAGAAAGAGAGAGAGAGAGAGATCCATCTTAGAGAGATTGGTTGCCTCCCATACTTGCCCTGACTAGGGATGGAACCTGAAACTTAGCTATGTTCCCTGACCAGGAACGGAACCTGCAATCTTTTGGAGGACAGGAGGACACTTTAACCAACTGAGCCACCCGGCCAGGATCGTGTATCTAATCTTATCTGTTATATTTGTTTAAATTTTGAATCCTTATCATTCCTTGGTTTTCTCTTTTGATTTATTATCTGTTTTCTTTGGTCTTGTTGTTTTATTGTTTTTATCTTCCACTGTGAATTAGTTATCTATTTCTGTGTAAAGAACCACCCTAACATTTAGCACTTTCTGTGGGTCAGGAATCTTGGCATGGCTTAGCAGAGTCCACTGCTTTGGGTGCTCACAAGCTGTAGTCAAGACTGGACTGGCTCTGTGTTCAGCTGAAGGCCACACTTGGGGGAGGACCTGCTTTCATGCTCACTCATGTGGTTGTGGCAGGATTTAGTTCCTATGGGCCCTGGAGAGCCTCAGTTTCTTACCACCTGGGCCTCTCCATAGGGCAACTCATAACGTTATCAAAGCAAGTATGTGAGAAATGTCAGAGAAACCATGTAAGCAAGACAGAAGTAACAGTCTTTCATAGCCTGATTTCAGAAGTAAAATCCATCATTTTGCCACATGCTTTTAAAAAACATCCTCACCAAGGATATGCTTATTGATTTCAGAGAGAGGGGAATGGAGAAAGGGAGGGAGTTAGAAGGGAAGAAGAGAAAAAGAGAGAGAGAAAGAAACATAGATGTGAGAGAGAACCCTGATTAATTTCCTTCGAGGAATCCAACCAGGAATCTAACCAGCAACCTAGGTATGTGCACTGACCAGGAATCAAACCCTCTACCCTTTGGTGTACCAAAGGATGCTCCAACCAACTGAGCCACACTGGCCAGGGCTACCACATGCTTTTTTGGAGAAGCAAGTCATTATGTTTGACCAACACATAAGGCCATGAACACCAGGAGGTAGAGGCCATTGGGAGTCACTTTAGAATGCCATACTATACTTGGGCAATTTGGACATTGTAAAGTGTGTTAAATAATATGTTTATATTTATATTTCTCAATTTACCTTAGAAATGAAATGATGATGAAAGATAATGAAATTGACCTACATAGACTATCTTCTTTTTATTAGTTTGGAGAGAAAATCTGATTCTTGTTTTAATGTATTGTCATCAAAATATTATTCTTTATATTATGTAATTTTAAAGCATTATAACAATTATATTTAATTTTATGACTTAGGGTACTGGTTATTTAAATATAATTTTAGGTATAAGTAGACTCAAAGCTCATTGCCAAACCTTTTGTACCTCATGACTTTTTCATTCATTCATTCATTCATTCATTCATTCATTCATTTTGTTATTCACCTGTTCATGGTCTTGAATTTTTTCCTGAAAAAAATTTCAGAAGTGCATAAATGTTATGTATTTTTCAGTTTTGCATATTTGAGAATTTCTTTCTCTTACAATTGTATGTGAAAGGTGATTAGACCAGGTATAGAATTATTTCCCCCTTCAATATTCATTAACCACTGTTGCATTTTCTTCTAGCATCTACCATTGCTTGGAATATATCCAATTTCTTTGTTGTCAAAGTTGTCCGTTTCACCTCTGCCTAGATGGCTGCAGGATTTTTTTTTTCAATCCTTGAAATTCTAAGAAAAAAGCTCTTATTAAATTTTCTGGGAATGTAGTGAGCCCTTTCAAAATGTAATTTTAAGATCTGCTTTCTTTTAGAAAATTCTTCTATTATGTAATTTTTTTTCAGTTCCATCTATTCATGTCCATCTTCAAAGACAGCAGTCAGTCCAGCAATCAGTCGTTTGTCACTTCTCCATTGTCTGCTAGCCATATCTTTCATCCACTCTTTGATCACCTTCATTCTATGCCATTTCCCACTAAATTCTATGTGATCTTTTTTCAACAGCTTTGTTAGCAGTGGGAAAACGGCACCAGGGTACTAGCCTCAGTTCAGCAACTTCAGTTCTTGAGTTCTGGCAAAGAGAAGAATTCATAGCCAGGACTCAAATTATAAGAAAAAGTTTATTTGGAAGTCACAGAGGTAGAAGAAGTGAGCTGTATAAGAGGGAAGAGGAGAGGAGAGGGGAAGGCAAGGGAGGGGAAGGCAGGGGAGGGGAAGGCAGAGAGGGAGGGAGAAGAGGGGAGGGGAGGAAGGGGTGAGGAGGAGAGGAGGGGAGGAGAGTGGAGGGGAGGATCCTGGGGGAAATAGGGGGTGGGGAAAGTCCCATTGGGCATGCTCCATAAACAGAGCCTGCTAGGTCCTCTACCCTAAGAGCTTTTATCTGAGGTCTCAGGGGAGGAGCTCAATAGAATATTCATGAGCTTTTCCAGTTTGTCTTCTCAGGGTCTCCATGGATTGGTTGGCTCCAGAGGGTCATTAGTCAAGGCATCAGGTCCTGATGTCAGCTATGACATTACTTTGTCTGATTTTGCTGCTTCTCTGGGCCTGGAACTGAAACACAGTGGAAGCCTAGATGCCATCTTCCAGGGGTTAATGCTTAAGGGAGTGGTTGTACAAGGGCTTGTAGTTTTGCCCATTGTTACTTAGGCACCTAGGGCTCTCCGTCCTGGTGACCCTCTGTACCTGGCCCATCGTTCCTGATCTGCTCATGCCTATCTGACTGTCTACTACAGCTTGACTTCCATGTCCAATTTTCTTCTGTTTACTAGTAAGTTCTATTTTTGGGGGGCTTTTAGTGTGAATTTCAGTGATTTAATTTTTTCTCCTTGTTTAATATCTCTGCTTTTCCAGATTTCTTTTACTTTTACTGTTGCATGAGTCCCATGTTCTTTCTTTCTTTCTTTTTCTTCCTTCCTTCCTTCCTTCCTTCCTTCCTTCCTTCCTTCCTTCCTTCCTTCCTTCCTTCCTTCCTTCCTTCCTCCCTTTCTTTCTTTCTTTCTTTCTTTCTTTCTTTCTTTCTTTCTTTCTTTCTTTCTTTCTTTCTTTCATCTTTGAAGGAAGTCAGTTGATTTATTCAAGAATAAATTAAGTGATTGTCTTGCCTCCCCCTCCTTGTTTATCTGTGTACTGTTTGGATTATGCACCTGAAATGTAAGCTGGAGAACTGAATGCTGATGGCTTATAATCTTGAGTCATTCAGTGATGGATGAGCTGGGACAGAGGGAAAGTGCTGTGAAAGAAGAAGAGCAGGGACAGAGAGAGAGAGAGAGAAGGAGAGTAAGAGGAGAAGAGGAGAGAAGAGAAGAGAAGAGAAGAAGAGGGACTTATTTATTTGTTTTTTTTTGGCTTTTTTCCTAATAACTAGCTACATTTTTGCAAAAGTATTTTAGTGACTTGTAATGAGAACCATCTTTTAAAATTATATACCGTCCAAATTAAAATAAATGTAACATGAGAGGAGAAGGAAAAATGCAGATCATGTAGCTGCAGCATCCTACATAGTTATTAAAATTTTTAAGCTTCCTGGCAACCAAAGCAAGAAGTAACACATAAATAGATATATGATTCTCAGTGACTTTAAAGGAAAATATCCAAGTTATTCTGGGGGAGAATTTTTGTAACACTTAGTTCTGGGGAAAAAAAGTCAAATGGGGAAGGGTTCTTAATGAATTAGTAAATACAGTAGTGACATTCATCATGCTTTTTCTTAATTATTATTTTTTTAAATCTTCATCAGAGGATTTTTTTTTCCATTTTCAGAGAGAGTGGAAAGGAGAGGGTAAGGGCGAGAGTGAGAGAGGGGAGAGAGAGAGAGAGAGAGAGAGAGAGAGAGAGAGAGAGAAACGTGGATGTGAGAAAGACACATTCATTGGTTGCCTCCCCCACACACTCTGACCAAGGCTGGGGATGGAGCCTGCAACTGGGGTGTATGCCCTTGACCTGGAATCAAAACCGTGACCCTTCAGTCTGTGGGCCCATGCTCTAACCACTGAGATAACTGGCCACGGCTCATGCTTTTTCTTATAGCATTGTTTAATGAGAGGTGAAAACCTGGCACCCAAACGTAGTACAAAGAAAGCAAATTCCGATGATTCTAAGACAGTATAATCCAAGCCTATTTGGAAGACATACTCTTCTCTAGAAGGAATAGTATGTGTCATTGGGTAGAATTGTGTCCACCGAAGAAATATGTTGAATTCCAAATCCACACTACATTAGAATGTAACTTTATTTGGAAATAGAGTCATTGCAGGTGTAATTAGTCAAAATGAAGTCATAATGGAGTAGAGAGGCGGCCCTAATCCTACGGATTGATGGCCTTGTAAGAATGAAACAGATAGGAAGGTGTTATGTGAAGACACACAAAAGAAAGACAGAGGTGAAGAGTGGAGTTAAGCTGCCTCAAGCCAAGGAACACCTGGGGCTACAAGAAGCTGGAAGAGTCAATGAATGATCCTCCCCCACATGTCAGAGGGGTCTTGGCTCTGTCAACACCTTGATTTCAGACATCTGGCCTCCGGACTGTGAGATAATAAATTTGTGTTGTTTTAAGGCACTCAGTCTGTGGTACTTTATTATGGCAGCCTTAGGAACCTAATAGGTGTTCAACAATTCAATACTAATAAAAGAGAAAAATGGTAATTGGCGTACGACGATACCCTTTTCATTGGCTAATCAGGGCTATATGCAAATTAACTGCCAACTAAGATTGGCAGTTAACTGCCAACAAGATGGCAGCTAATTTGCATATGTAGGCACAATGCAGGGAGGCGAAAGGGAAAGCAGGAAGAAGCCCCCTGCCACTGACAGTGATCGGAAACCCAGGGGGGAGCTAAGAGCTGGGGGGCAGGGCAAAGGTGGCCCTGGGGCCGCCTTTGCCCTGCCCCCCAGCCATGATCAGAGAATCAGGCGCCTTTGCCGCCCTGGCCAGTGATAGCAAGAAGTAGGGGTGGAGCCAGCGATGGGAGCTGGACACGGTCAAAGCTGGCAGTCCCGGGAGCTAGGGGTCCCTTGCCTGGGCCTAAAGCGGAGCCCATGATCGCGGGGCTGCTGCAGCTGCGGGTCACCGCTGCCCGGGCCGGACGCCTAGGCCAAGGCGTTAGGCCTGGGCAGGGGCGGAGCCTGCAACCGCGGGGAGCTGGGGGTCCCCTGCCCAGGCCTGACACCTCTGCTGGAGGCCTCAGGCCTGGTCAAGGGGCCGATCCGGTGATTGGTGATCGGAGGGTGATGAGGGTCAACTCCTCTGGCTGAGGCATCAGGCCTGGGCTGGGGGCTGAGCCAGGGATTGGGGGGATATGATGGTCCCCTTGCCCAGGCCTGAAGCCTGGGTCAGAGGCATCAGGCTTGGGCAGGGGGTGGAGCAAGCGATCAGAGGGAGATGGGGGTCCCCCGCCCAGGCATGATTCCTGGACCAGAGGCCTCAGGCCTGGGTGGGGGCCAGAGCCAGTGATCGGGGGGAGGTGGGGGTCCCCTGTCCAAGCTTGACACCTCTGGCGGAGGCGTCAGGCCTGGGCAAGGGGCCAATCAGGTGATCAGAGGGTGATGGGGGTCTACGCCTCTGGCTGAGGCATCAGGCTGGACAAGGGGCAGAGCCAGCAATCGGAGGGGTCTGGGGGTCCCCTGCCCAGGCCTGATGCCTGGGCCAGAGGCATCAGGCCTGGGCTGGGGGCAGAACCAGTGATGGGGGGAAATGAGGGTCCCCTGCCCAGGCCTGACGCCTCTGTCAGAGGCGTCAGGCCTGGGCAAGGGGCCGATCCTGCGATTGGAGGGTGATGGGGGTCAACGCCTGAGGGCTCCCAGTATGTGAGAGGGGGCAGGCTGGGCTGAGGGACTCCCCCACACCACACACCCAGTGCACGAATTTCGTGCACCGGGCCCCTAGTCCATATATATAAAGAGCCAGGGGCTGTCACATCTGAAACAACCGAACGGATGACCAAACAGGCTGAGTGGGGCGACAAAGCCAGCAGGGTGGTTAGTAAGGGAAAACCAATCAACTGAGCAGCAAGCTGCATGGGGCAACCAGGCCAGCAGAGGGTGGCAGTAAGGGGTGACCAGGCTGGCAGGGGGATGGGGGGGGGCAGTTGGGGGCAACCAGGCCAGCAGGGGGGGAAGTTGGGGGTGACCAGGTCGGGAGGGGGCAGTTGGGGATAACTAGGCTGGCAGGGGGGACAGTTAGGGGCGGCCAGGTCAGCAAAGGAGGGCAGTTGGGGGCCACCAGGCCAGCAGGGGGGGTAGTAAGGGGCAACTGGGTTGACAGGGGAGGGCAGTTGGGGGCAATCGGGCCAGCAGGTGAGCAATTAGGCATCTATCAGGCTGACAGAGGAGTGGTTAGGGGGTGATCAGGCTGGCAGGCAGAAACAGTTAAGGGCAATCAGGCAGGCAGGCAGGCGAGCGGTTGGGAGCCAGCAGTCCTGGATTGTGAGAGGGATGTCCAACTGCCGGTTTAGGTCCAACCAGCAGTCGGACATTCTCTGAGGGGTCCCAGATTGGAGAGGGTGCAGGCTTGGCTGAGGGACACCCTCCCAGGGCATGAATTTCATGTACCGGGCCTCTGGTGTTTATATTCATACATATACACACACACAGACACACACATACATACAGGAGACCTTGTGCACGAAATTTGTGCACTGAAGAGGGGAGGGTGTCCCTTAGGCCAGCCTGTACTCTCTCTAATCTGGGACATCCCTCTCACAATCTGGAACTACTGCTTCTAACCGCTCACCTGCCTGCCTGCCTGATTGCCCCTAACCACTTCTGCCTGCCTGCCTGATCACCCCCTAACCACTCCCCTGCAGGCCCGGTCACCCCCCAGTTGCCCTCCCCTGCAGGCCTGGTTGCCCCCAACTGCCTTCCCCTGCCAGCCTGGTCACCCCTAACTTTCCTCCCCTGCTGGCCTGGTCACCCCTAACTGCCTCCCGACAACATGGTCGGCCCTTACTGCCCCCCCCCCCCCCGCCAGCCTGGTTACCCCCAACTTCCCCACCTGCTGGCCTGGTCACCCCTAACTACCCCCTGCCAGCCTAGTTGCCCCCAACTGTCCCCCCCATCAGCCTGGTCACCCATAACTGCCCCCTGCCAACCTGGGTGCCCCTAACTGCCCCCCCACCAACCTGGTTGACCCTAACTGCCCCCCCTGCCAGCCTGGTCACCCCCTACTGCCCCCCCCTGCTGGCCTGGTCATCCCCAACAGACCTCCCCCTACTGGCCTGGTCTCCCCCAACTGCCTCCCTTGCCATCCTGGTTGCCCGACGCAGCCTGCTGTTCAGTCGTCTGTCCAGTTGTTTCGGTCGTGATGGCCACTGGCTTTTTATATATTAGGATTAGTTCTCTCAATCAAGATTTGGTACGTGTTAGACAGTAAAAAGTTTGATAAGGCACTAAAGCAGGTTTTATGTGCTGATATCGAGGATAGATCCATATGCTTTAAATAAAAAAACTAAATATTGGTAAGGTAAACATTTCTTGTGAGCATTGCCATACCTGATTCACACCTGGAATGCTGGCTATCACTTCTACATGTAGGAAGTGCCAAGTAAGTATTTGAAAACAAATCGAGGTGTTTTTTTTTTTAATCTTTGTTTTAATAGTGTGGGGGTCTGTTTTCTTGTATGAAATAAATGAACTTTGCTGAAATTTAGTCTAGGCCAAGCATGTCAAACTCGGGGCCTACAGGCCGCATAACTTGTTTATTTGGCCCATGTTAGCTTTTGAGTTTGACATGCTTGGTCTAGGCAGTTTATAAAATAAGTGATACCTGTCCCTTACTGCAAGAATTGGATGGATATATGATTACAAGGCATAAATCAGTTAGAAAATGCATGATAATTTTGGTATAGTTGATAAGCCAGTATTTATATCAATGAGTACATAGCAGATCGAATTGTCTGTTGAAACTATCCCTAATTATTGAAAAGATGTCATTGGAATACAGGATACCTCAGTAATAGAAAGGAGAGGCTAAGTCTCTGAGAGTTAAAAATAAACTCCTGAATTAAATTAATGAAGTTTGCAGTAGCCATATGGCCAGTTGGAGACAGACTCAGTGATAAGAGAAATATACATTAAATAGCAGGCATAGAGTGATATTGGTTTACTTACTCAGGTTGTACAGTGAGAGCTGGGTCCATAGTGATGGCTGGACCCAGACTTCTAGGGGCAGGTAAGGATCCAGTGGTAAGATTCTTATATCCTAAGCTATAAGCATTTTTATTTTTATTTTTATTTTTTTATATATTTTATTGATTTTTCACAGAGAGGAAGGGAGAGAGATAGAGAGAGTTAGAAACATCGATGAGAAAGAAACATCGATCAGCTGCCTCTTGCACATCCCCCACCGGGAATGTGCCCGCAACCCAGGTACATGCCCTTGACCGGAATCGAACCCGGGACCTCTCAGTCCGCAGGCTGACGCTCTATCCACTGAGCCAAACCGGCTTCGGCTAGCATTTTTAAATAATAAAAATATTAAGTAAAAATAGATGACTTCTCTTACTCTGAAGCAGTTAACATGAGTGATAAAAAATATATATCATTTTTAAATTCTTTTTAATAAGTTCAAAAGTAAATTGAGTGTATTTAATATGTTAAATTATAAAGAAAGGAAAAATGTGAGGAAGGTGAAACAGACTATAGAAATATCCATTATATTTGAAACATAACAATATAGAATGTCTAAAAATGAAAAATGAAAAGATTGAAATTAAACTTCCAGTGGAAGTATTAACAGCAGAGAAGAACACAGCTGAAGAGAGAACTGGGGAGTGGAGAGTATAGATTGGAGGGCCTTACACAGAAGCAGCACAGAGACAATTGCTGGAAAATATAGCAGAGAAGTTAAGAGTCATTGAGGACAGAGGGTGAAGCTTTAATATGCCTCTAACCAGAATTTCAAGGGACAAAGCAATATTTGAAAAGACAATGAATGAGACACTTTTGGAATTGATAAAAGATAGTAACCTCAGATACTAAAACCTAAAGGGTCCCCAGTGAGATAAATCTCAGCACACACACACACACACACACACACACACACACACACACACACACCCCTAAGCCCATTGTTGAAAAACTTCAGAATACCAAAGACAAAGAGAAGTTACTAAAATTAGCCCAAAGGGAAAAATACAGATTATGAATCAATAAAGGAATAACAGTGAGACAAAGGAATAACAATGAATTCTCAGCAACAAAAATGAAAAACAAGATTGGTCAGTACACATCCTGGTTCATAGACAGCTAGCTGTCTTTTGGCTGTCTCCTCACATGGTGAAAGGGACAGGGAGCCCTCTCAGGCCTCTTTATAGGGCAGGAATCTCACTCATGACTGAATTACCTCCCAAAGCCCTACCTTCAAATTACATCACCTTTAGGATTAGGATTTCAACATGTAAATTTGAGAGGGGTGGGGGAGGGGGTGGGTGGGTAGGACAAACATTAGGACCATAGCAAGCTGCAATGGCATTAGCAACATTTCAGAAAAGTGATTTCACTGGGTTTGCTGTTATGCTTTGTTATATGTATAGCATGTTATTTGGTAAGTCCAAATATTTCATATTTTAAGAAATAGGTGGGAATAAAAAGAAAAAAAACCACACCTAAATGTACCAGAATGTATCATTGTCTTACAGTGTTTAAAATAATGAACTGAGCTGTTTGAGACATTACAATTGATGAGGATGCTCAAATGAGCATTAAGTATGTTATTTTTACATAAATTCAGCAACTGGGAATTACTGAGGCTTAATTGGCAGCTGATTCCAATCCAGAGAGTTAAAGCCAAGAAGCCAGCAAAGGCAGCCATCTTGTGGAGAGTGGCTTGGAGGCCAAACAGCCTTCCTAGTATCATCTCTAAATACTGGTCATTGCTGATTGCTTAGTCCATGAACTGTTCTAACCACTTACAATCTTCATAGCAACCCTTTTGAGGCAGGTATTATTATTCCATTTTACAGATGGGCAAACTGAGATCCACAATGGTCAAATACCTTGCCAATGGTTAAATACCTCTGCCACTCAGCTAGGAAGTGGCAGAGTCCTGATTCAAACACAGTTTGAGTCCAGCCCTATGTTCTTACCTATCACTTTATGCTCCAGCTCAATTTTTCTTTCACTTTATTGCAAATAAGATTTACACTGAAGCATTGGATTAAAATATAGGTTCTTCTGACATAGTTGCTCTGAAGTTGATATTCATGAGCTCTGAGTGGCATCTTAAGCATTTGTCACTAGTTTTACTTCTATCTAATTTATCCTTCCCACAAATCTGATCACATTTCTCCTCAACATTAAGCCTCAAATTTAACCCTCTTAGATTAGCACGCAAGACTACTCAAGCGCTGGCCCCTGAGCATCCCTTTTGTATCACAGCCATCTATTCCCCTAAACTCATGGTCGGCAAACTGCGGCTCGAGAACCACATGCGGCTCTTTGGCCCCTTGAGTGTGGCTCTTCCTAAGCCTTAGGAGTACCCTAATTAAGTTAATAACAATGTACCTACCTATATAGTTTCAGTTTAAAAAATTTGGCTCTCCAAAGAAATTTCAATCATTGTACTGTTGATATTTGGCTCTGTTGACTAATGAGTTTGCTGACCACTGCCCTAAACCCTATCTTTACTTCCATCACCAAAACCATGCATACTCGTGTTTCACACCCCCATGCCTTAGTACACTCTGCTTTCTCTGCCCAGAATTGCTCTGCCTACCTTCTTCTAGCTAACCCCTATCCATCCTTCAAACTTCTGAAACTTCACTCTATACCTACTTTCAATATTGATTTAGAAGCCTACCCTTTGCTCTTCAGCAACACCCCATGCTTTTTATATCATGAAGCTAACTGTGACCTTCAGCGTCCTCGGATGTCTCCTCCTCCAATAGTCTGTAATAACAGTAATACATGTTACTATGGAGCAGCCCTAGTAAATTTACATGCAACATTTCTAATTCCAAGTACAACTCCAAAGGTATCCATCTTCAGTTGCCTTTTAAGGTTGAGGAAACTGAGGTTTAGAGAGTGAGTTAGCAGGCCCATGGTTATACCATTATAATGGCAGCATCACACTCACATCTGGTTCCATATGTCTCCCCAGTGTCTGCCATTAGTGCTGACCCTTTCCTCGTTAGATGGATGTGGTTGGATAGATGACCTGGGTTGAAATAGATCCAGGTTTGTAAGATAGAAAAATTCAAATGTGAAGTCACCGTGCAAAGACTTGCACTTAGGCTCTGCCTCTGCCTAACTGTCAAAATAGGAGAGTACCCCGTTGCTGAGCGTGTCCAGAGGTGATGACTGTCAAACGAGCTTCTGGGAAGGGGAAGAACTTGGCTCTAGAGCAGCGGTTCTCAACCTGTGGGTCGCGACCCCTTTGGCAGCCGAACAACCCTTTCACAGGGGTCGCTTAAGACCATCCTGCATATCAGATATTTACATTACAATTCATAACAGTAGCAGCATTACAGTTATGAAGTAGCAACGAAAGTAATTTTATGGTTGGGTCACAACATGAGGAACTGTATTTAAAGGGCCAGGAGGTTGAGAACCACTGCACTAGAGGCTGAAAATCAACAGGGATTACAGAAAGAGTTAACCCAGAGGCAGGGTGCCCATAGTGCACATCTTCTTTGGGGAAGAACTATGTTGTCATGCAATCTTTATCGTTGCTCCTCAGATGGGGAGATAGCGATTTGCTATCTCTTCCTGCAGCTGTGACCAGAGGTTGATGTGGGTTTGGTCTCAGTGCGAGTGCGTGCACACCACCTGCCTTTTGGTTTATGTCCAAGGCTGCTGCTTTCTGAAAATAGAAGCTGATACTGCCTCTGACTCTGTCCCTTTCATCTCATGTTCTTTTTGGTACATTTGTCCTAAATGTGTCAACCCATCTCTTTCTTTGCTACATGTCAGATTTGTAAAATTTGTGAAAATGGTAAGTTATTGCTGAGAGATTTAACTTTCTTTTATTAATTCCTAGAATTTGGTGTCATGTGAAACGGAAGAAATATATGTCTTTGCTTATGTTGCCTCACTAATGATATACAAGTTCATGGGGCCTCCTTCACCCTGAATCCTTTGAATGAAGTAAGAGTTCATTAAGGCCACCTCCTTGGGGCTCTCCCCACCTCAGCTGGTCAGGGGGTGAAGGTCTACTGCTGGATTTGCCTTTTTCACTTGCTGTGACATGCTGTCCTCTCTTAACTCCCTCTCCACGTGGCTCCTCAACAACCTCTCTCCTTTAATATCTTCCCTTTAGGTGACTGTTTAACAAGGTCCTCCCTGCACCTGTGTAACTGCAAGTGGAAATACTGCAGGTTCTGAGCTCCTGCAAAGGCTCCCTCAGTTTTAGCCAGTGGGTCCCCAATCTCCATCCAGTGCCTCTACAAAGACCGAGTAGGATTCTAATTCTCCTGTAGCCCCCCTCCACACCACAACACCACCCCCCAAACTGTGAGACAAACAGTGATGATCACTTTCCAGCTCATTTTATATTTTCATCCACTGGTTGACTCTGGGCATTTAATTCCCTATGATGCACACTCTCTTAGTTTTATGTAACTAAGTTTGTCTATTTCTCTCGGATTTACTATCTCAATCAATATAGTGTTGGTTGGCTTAACAATGGAACCATTTCTCTTTTGTGCCTCTAACTCTCTTCTCTCTGACAGAAAAATCAGAGAAATGGGGCAGGCAGGTATTTGATACATTCAGTGACTAACTTTCTTCCCTTTTTTTTTTTTACATTATATATTTTTATTTTGAAAGTAATAACATGCTCACCATCAGAAAACAATGCAGAACTATACACATTTCGTAATCTCATCTCCCACTAACAGTGTGGTAAGTGTTCTTACAGTTATTCTCCAGGCATTTACTAAAATAAAAATAAAATAAATGCAATAAAGTCAAGCACAATACACACACAAAATGCACTTTATATACACAAATAGAATGCTACCAAAGATACTATTCTGCAATTTGACTTTTTTCATTTAATAATTGCTGTGATTATTTTCTATGCTAGTATATTTGTTTGTCTGTCATTCTTTTTTAATACTTACGGAATAGTTTTATTACTTAGAACATGCTGGTTTCAGGTTGCAGAAACCCAACTCAAACTATCTCAAGCCCCAAAGAGAATTTATTGGTTCACAAGAGTGGGGGAAAGAATGACAGGGCTGGCGTCAGGAAGGGTTATGTTCGAGACTCAATGATGTACTCAAGATACCTTCTCTTCCCATTTCTCAGCACTGATTCTCTGTATTGACCTCATTGTTTGCTAGAGCATCCCCCTGCCTCAGGACCTTTGCACCTGCTGTTTCCACTCCTAGAAAACTTTCTCTTCAATTATCTGGATTAGTTGTTCCTTAACCTTCTCTTTATTCAAATATCATCTTCTTAAATCTTATTCTGACCACCCTACTGGAAATTGAATTATTCATCCACCTCCACTCCTGCATTTACAGAGCCCCTTTACTAATTCATTTTTCTCCATAACGTTTGTCACCATGTAACATACTACATATATATATATATAGTACATATATAGTATATATATATCTACACTAATAAAAGAGAAAAATGGTAATTGGTGTACGGCGCTACCCTTTGCATTGGCTAATCAGGGCTATATGCAAATTACCTGCCAACTAAGATCGCAGTTAACTGCCAACAAAGATGGCGGTTAATTTGCATATGTAGGCACAATGCAGGGAGGCGAAAGGGAAAGCAGGAAGAAGCCCCTTGCCACTGACAGTGATCAGAAACCCAGGGGGGAGCTAAGAGGTGGGGGGCAGGGCAAAGGCGGCCCTGGGGCCGCCTTTGCCCTGCCCCCCAGCCATGATCAGAGAATCAGGCGCCTTTGCCGCCCTGGCCAGTGATAGCAGGAAGTAGGGGTGGAGCCAGCGATGGGAGCTGGGCACGGTCGAAGCTGGCAGTCCTGGGAGCTAGGGGTCCCTTGCCTGGGCCTAAAGCGGAGCCCACGATCACGGGCCGCTGCAGCTGTGAGTCCCCACTGCCTGGGCTGGACTCCTAGGCCAGAGGCGTTAGGCCTGGGCAGGGGCGGAGCCTGCAAACGCGGGGAGCTGGGGGTCCCCTGCCCAGGCCTAATGCTTCGGCCAGAGGTGTTAGGCCTGGGCAGGGGCAGAGCGGGAGATCGCGGCGCTGCTGCCGCTGCGGGTCCCCGCTGCCTGGGCTGGACACCTAGGCCAGAGGCGTTAGCCTGGGCAGGGGCGGAGCCTGCAACCGCGGGGAACTGGGGGTCCCCTGCCCAGGCCTAACGCCTTGGCCAGAGGCATTAGGCCTGGGCAGGGGCAGAGCGGGACGTCGCAGGGAGCTAGGAGTCCCCTGCCCAGGCCTAATGCCTCGGCCAGAGGCGTTAGGCCTGGGCAGGGGCAGAGCCTGCAACCGCGGGGAGCTGGGGATCCCCTGCCCAGGCCTGACACCTCTGCCGGAGGCCGCAGGCCTGGTCAAGGGGCCGATCCGGTGATTGGTGATCGGAGGGTGATGAGGGTCAACTCCTCTGGCCGAGGCATCAGGCCTGGGTGGGGGGCTGGGGGTCCCCTGCCCAGGCCTGATGCCTGGGCCAGAGGCATCAGGCCTGGGTGGGGGGCGGAGCCGGGGATTGGGGGGATATGATGGTCCCCTTGTCCAGGCCTGAAGCCTGGGTCAGAGGCGTCAGGCTTGGGCAGGGGGTGGAGCAAGCGATCAGAGGGAGACGGGGGTCCCCTGCCCAGGCATGATTCCTGGACCAGAGGCCTCAGGCCTGGGCGGGGGCCAGAGCCAGTGATCGGGGGGAGATGGGGGTCCCCTGTCCAAGCCTGACACCTCTGGTGGAGGCATCAGGCCTGGGCACGGGGCGGATCAGGCGATTGGAGGGTGATGGGGGTCTATGCCTCTGGCCGAGGCATCAGGACTGGGCAAGGGGCAGAGCCAGCAATCGGAGGGGTCTGGGGGTCCCCTGCCCAGGCCAGACGCCTGGGCCAGAGGCATCAGGCCTGGGCTGGGGGCAGAACCAGTGATGGGGGGAAATGAGGGTCCCTTGCCCAGGCCTGACACCTCTGTCAGAGGCGTCAGGCCTGGGCAAGGGGCCGATCCTACGATTGGAGGGGGTGATGGGGGTCAACGCCTGAGGGCTCCCAGTATGTGAGAGGGGGCAGGCTGGGCTGAGGGACACTCCCCCCCCCCACCCAGTGCACGAATTTCGTGCACCGGGCCCCTAGTATATATATATATAGCATTTATTTTTGTTTATTGTTTTGTTGTAATGTACCCCACAAATCACAGAAGGATGCCTCAAGAAGTTGAATTAAAGAGTCACATTTATTGCAAATTTGGAACTATGAGGGGCCATTCCCCAAATCTCATAGTGATAAGATGGCCGAAACACCAGACTTCTATAGGCAAAAATCACAAAGGTTTTGATTACATCCCAGGGTTTGGAATGAGGACCTTGGTTTGCACAAAGCAGTTTCAGAAGCGAGATTGAGCCGATTAGCTATCTACAAAGATTAATTATAGTTTTGGGTCTTTGGACCACTGAGTTGACAGAAACACATTATCTAGAGCCCTTGGGACTTGGGACCATTGAGTTGACAGGGAAACATTATCTGGAACCCTCAGGTCTTGGGATAATTGTGCTGTCCTGGTTCCCAGGTACAGAGGAATTTGCTTTCTAAAACCAGTAAGATCACAATCAATGGGATAGTCACATTACAATCAATAAGGCATTCAATCAAATGGGATGATTTATACAATTCAGAAAATCAAAGTAACTTTTCTATTGTTAAACAAAGCAAATAAATACAGAAGCCAAACAGCAGGGTTAAAGTTAATCTACAGTTTCTACCTGAGATGATTGCTACCATACTTCAGTTTAACTTCCCCTCTAGAATGTAGGAGGTCAGGGAATTTTTATTCAAAGCTGTGCTTCCTGCATCTAGATGTATGCTTGGAACACAGTAGGTACTCAACAAATATTTGTTGAATAAATGCTGAATAAATTTTAAGAGGCCACTTAATTATACAGATGAAGAAATTGAGGATAAGTGGCTTTCTCAGGGTTTTACTGTGAGTTAGGGGCAATTAATGGGTAGTTAGAGTGGAATAAACTTAGTTTAGACTAACTACAGCAAGGCCTTTGAAGCATTTCTTCAGAGAGACTGTGCCCCTGGCCACAGGACAGCTCTTTTCCTTCTGTGTCTGTGTTAAGTTCCAGCCTAAGTTGAAAATAATTTTCTAGGTGCCATCTTCATATTATTATACTTGTAATTACCATTTTTTGGATGCCTGCTGTATACCATACTGCTTTGCACCTTACACTCATTTATTTCATCTTTGAGATCTGTAATGTTATTATTTACTCTTTTTTTCTCTCTTTTTTTTCAATTTGTTTTTTAATTTTGTTTTATTGCTTAAAGTATTACAAAGAGTATTACATATGTCTCCTTCCCCCTTCCCCCCCCCCCACCTTGACATTCCCCCAGCCTCCCCTACCCCCCAGTGTCCTATGTCCATTGGTTATGCTTATATGCATGCATACAAGTCCTTTGGTTGATCTCTTAACCCCCACCTCCCGCCCCCCAACCCTCCCCAGCCTTCCCGCTGTAGTTTGAATGAGGAAACTGAAGTAGGTACTACCATTGTTCCATTACACAGACAAGGAAATAGGCTTAGCTAGTGGAAATAACATTGCTCAAGGTTACATGGTGAGTACGTGACTGACACAGGTCTCAAATCCAGACCTTTTGACTGCAGACCCTGTGCCTTAATTGAACAGCCACTTGCCTTGAGCTTTATGGAATTAGAAACACCCTCCAGCAGGCCGGGGGGTGAGGCGGAGTGATGATTTACAGCCTGATGGTGTTACAGACAACAAATACATCAAGCAGGGACAAGGCCAGAAATCCACACATGCAGTGGCGTGGAGAGAGTGGAAGGCCTCTTTCTGTTAAAGTAATAGACATGTTGGCATATTGGCAATGTTTGCTCACTTCTTCCTGGGACTCTCTCAAGTTTTTGCTATTTCTAAAATAAATTTTAAGAAGTGAGGAATTGTTTTTATTCACTTTAAAAACACACAACAAATTGTTGTGTTCTTGTCACAGGAAGAGATGGAACCCTGGATCAGCCAGACGGCCTCTCAAGCTTCAGATGGATGCACAGCGAGTTTCCCCATGTTTATCTTCCGTTAGGAAGGAGAAAGGGTGGATGAAACAGATCACTTCTTTTGCTTAAGGAGCGTTTCCACATTGGCCAACAACTACCAGACATTTCTTTTTGTAAAATTCAAAAAACTTTTTTTAAAGTTCCCATATTGAAGATTATGCTGTGGAATTTAAGAGGAGATAAAGGGAATGCCAGTCAGGCCCAGTTTTGTAAATGGCTCCCAGACTATTCACTGTGAAAGGGAACCAAAGTTTTGCCATCCTGAAACTGCCTTTTGAGATGTTGATTTTAAGCTGTTAATTTAGAAACAAAAGACTCAGAAAGAACCTTTGACCCTGCCCCCTTTCCTTCCAAAAGATTCATACAGAAAACCCTGCTTCAGGAAGGAGATCATAGGATGTTCATCTTAGCCTATTGAATTCTGGCAAATAGGAGGGCTGTCCCCGCATTTCTGAGTTGCCTAGGAAAAATTTACCTGCCATGTGTGTTCCACTCTTTTTTTTTTTTTTTTTAATTTTTAACTTTATAACTTTATTCAGTTGTAAAACTAGAATATAAATTGTTTTATGAGTTATACATTTCTTATTTTGTCCTATGAGTTATGTAACTTATTTTGTTAACATGAATTCACATTTGACCTAAAAATTTAACCTACAAAATTTATAAATATACATCTATCTTTCTTATTTGATTATAATCTTATTAGTTTTCCCTTTATTAACCTAGATATTAGATATTATTGTAGGTTTAAGCAAGAGCTGTTTCCAAAATCTAAATAGGTTGTTTGAGGATGAACACTGTTAATCTCAAGTGAAAAATAAAATTTACTATATGAAATAGCTTTCAAATATTAATAAACCTGTAATTTATGCTCAATCAGGCCCATACATTAACACTATTATGTTGCTAAGACTTAAAGATCCATGGAGATTTTCCAATAAGGTATCTTTCCAAATATCAGCTAGCTCAAAATTCTGAGTTGGTGGTGAATTTTTGAAGTGAGAATAATGTATAACAACATATCCTTTCAGTCACAACCTAAAGCACAACTGTGGTACAACAGAATTCCCATCTTGGAAAGTTGGGTAAACTGTATAATATAGAAAATATTATTGAGTCATCATAGAAGTTCTTTAGGTAATTATTCCCAGAAAATTATTAGGATACTAAGCAAGAGACTGAGAAATCACTGCCATAAATATCCTTACCAAGGTTATTAAAGCTCCCAAATTCAGGATATCTTCATTGAACTCTCACAATCTATATTTACTCAAACTATAAAACTTTTCACAGGTAGTTAGAGGTTAAGAATGCAATATTTCAATCTATTTATCTGAGGGAGGGAAATTTAAGTGAGATTCTGTAATAATGGAAACTTTCACATAAAAATTAGATGATCTGGGATAACTAGCTAATCAGTATGTTCCCTGCTGGGGTCCAACCCCAGCAGGTCCAGGGGTCCCCAAAGGTGTGGACGGAGTCAGTGAAGAAGGAATGGTCTCGATCTCCAGAGAGGTTCTGTTTCGGATCTCCAGCCAGGTTCTGTGGCCAGGTCCTGGTCAGGTTCTCTTGCCAATCTCCGCAGTCAGGTTCAGTCCAGGATCCCTGCCATGCTCTCTCGCCAGGCTCCGCCTCCAGGCTCCGAGGCCAGTCCCTGTCCAGGATCCTCTGGCATGCTCTCGCCAGCGAAGTTCTTCTGTCTCTAGAGAACGTTCTGTGTAGGTTCTGTGCCTAGGCTCTGTCTCTCTTGGTCCTGTCTTCTGAGTTCTGTGTGCTTAGTTCTGTGTTCTGAGTTCTGTCTTCATGAGTTCTGTCTCGTGTGTTCCACTCTTCCTCAACTTACCTGTGAGTCACCCATTCTTACTTCTGAGATCTAATAACCTGTTTCCCCCCCCCCCTTTTTTTGGTCCGAAACGTCATCTATACCCAATGTTGCCTCACTGTCTTTGAGATTTTCATGCCTATTTGAAGTCCCTGTGCACATGTCTTAGCATTTTGATTTTTTTCTTATTAACCTAACCTATCTTTGTTAATTTGATTAGCTAGCCCAGTGAGAAGAGTTTAGAAAGTGAGAGAAGAAGGTTTTTTGTTTGTTTGTTTGTTTGCCCCCACACTGTCCTAGAGAAGAGACCTCTGGACCTCAGGCTTCCCGCAGCTCAGTGTGAGAGTGCAGGTCCCAGGGACAGGCCAGAGAAACTTCACGCCTATCAGCTGGAATTTCCCCATAAAACAAAAGATGGGCTAAATATAGGCTTTCACCTTGAAATGCCACAAAGGTAATAAAAATAGGGCATGGTAGTTTACGATAGGTTGATTTGCAACACTCCCATTTCACAATTTATGTGACTTTCCAAGCCATAGAGCTTATTGAAACTAGAGAAGTAGGGAAGTGAGTTGCTGAGTCTGGAGGGTTTAGCCATCCAAGTGCACCAGACAACACCTGGCACCAGAGAACTGATAGTTCCATCTTCCTGGCCTGAGCTCCTCCCACCATCCTGCCTCTCCACCCCATCACCCTCCAAACCTGTAAAAACCTCCGCACATAGTAGCTGTCCAATCAGTACTCATCTCCTTGCCTTCAGAGATACATGATATTTTTGTATGTCGATTTATTTAGGAACCATCCAACATTAATAGAAAAATCGGTTTCATCATGATTTCCTTTGATATTTTTTAGTTGGGCAAATGAAGCAGTGCGGTATTTACGGGGAGTCCTAAGTTTGGGGTAAGTCATTATTCAGCTTTTGGGACACAAGTCTTCTTGTTGTGCATAGCTCATAGGCCTGAACAGCATTCCTGATTCTGGTTTAGCATTTCAAACATTAGCACTTAATTAAAATTAATTTAATTAAAACACACCAACTGAGTTTTCTTTCTCAACTAATTTTAACACAATTCTTTTTACTTCTAACTTCTATTTTTCTATTGAATGAAATGTATGTTCAAAGAAAGAAAGAAAATTATGAAGCTTCTCTAGTCTGGGTTAACAATTTGCCCTTTGGTGCCTGTAAATATACTTGTTTGTACTAACATCAAATGGGCTAACTACACACAAACAAGCTCAGGAAAGCAAAACGTACATAAAAACTGCCTAACAGGAAACTAACCCACATCTCTGGAGGCCCACACTAATAAAGTCCACTGCTGAATATATGAAGACTTATGTTAATGTTGGCACACTATTACCACATATTCCACTATTACTAAGTTGTCATGGGAGATCAGTTGAAGGCCAGAACTCAGTCAGTCCAAGGACAAATCCAGCCTTCAGTGTGAAACCCTTTTGCCACAATCACAGAGACCTTTCAGGCTCTGGATGCTCAGCAGTCCTGGACACTAAGACTAGGATGTTAGCACATGTTGGCTACTTCTAGGGAGAGGAAGCGCCCCATACCCACATGTGGCAGGAATACTCAGGCCTCTGAGGTCCAAATGGAACCAGCCATAGAACACCCAGCACCTCGCTGACTCTAGTTTAACTCGTCATCTCCCTCCAATTTATTTTGTTAGTTCTTCCAATTTAATAACTCCATTCCCGCCGATGGGCTCCCTACTTCTAACTTCTTCTATTTACTCTCTTTTGTCTCCTTTTCTTTGATCTGATGCTTTCTGCAGACACAGGTCTTGGTAATTGACCTCTTCTGGGAGCCCTGTTGCAGTGGGCTACGGACTTTGCCCCTCTGGGGCCCACCTCAATGCCTCAGGGAGGACTCAGCCAGCCCCCGGGTGCGGTAAAGATTTTCCTTATTTATTTATTTGGAGTCATTTTAAGTTCACAGCAAAATTGAGAGGAAGGTATAGAGATTTCCCATCTGCCTGCTGCCTCAATATGTACATAGCATTCCCCCACCAGAGTGGTGCATTTGTTACAATGAATGAATCTACAGTGACACATCATCATGAACCCAAGTCCATAGTTTACATGAGTGTTCATTCTTGGTGTTGTGCATTCTGTGGGTCTGGACAAATGTATGACTTGCATTGTACAGAATGTTTTCCCTGCCCTAAAAATCCTCTGTAATCCACCTATTTATCTCTCTTTCCTTACCAACCCCTGGCAACAACCATATCCAGAGTCTTCTAGCCTATTCCAGAATGTCAGATAGTTGGAATCACACAGAATGCAGGATTCTTTCAATTAGTAATATTCATTTAAGTTTCCTCCATGTCATTTCATGGCTTGATAGCTCAGTTCTTTCTAGTGAGGAATAATATTCCATTGTCTGGATGTATCATAGTTTATCCATTCACCTACTGAAGGACATATTGGTTGTTTCCACATTTTGGCAATTATGAGTAAAGCTGCCATAAACACCCAAGTGCAGGTTTTTCTGTGGACATAAGTTTTTACTCCCTTTGGGTAAATACTGAGGAACAGGATTGCTGGATCATGTGGTAAGAGTATGTATAGTTTTATAAGAAACTGCCAACCTGTGTTCCAAACTGGCTCTGCATTTTGCACTCCTATCAGCAATGCCTGTGAGTTCCTGTTGCTCCACATCCTCACCAGCATTCTGTGTCATCAATGTTGTGGATTTTAGCCATTCTAATGGGTACGTAGTGGTTAGTATCTCGTGGTTTTAATGTGCATTTCCCTTATGACATATAATGTGGAACATTTTTTCATGTACCTTATTTTTTTTCAATACAGAACTTTTATTGCATCTTTAAAACATCACAGTGATGTCCTAGGAATCATCATCCCATCATCCCCTTAGGTCTGGCTAGGGTCAGCTCACTTGGGTATTTGCCTCCGGCAGGCCAGGTAAGCTCTATAGCACCTTAGCAGATTACTCTCTGGTTGCCTGGTTTCTCCTGAGGCCAGGCCTTGTTAAGTGAACAGAGCACTCTGGTATAATGCAAACTGGTTCCTTTTCCCTCTCCCTGCTGGAAACCTGAGGTTATATTTCTCAGATACTTGCTGTGAAAACCTGGCCAAATTCTTGGAGAAAAAACTCACAAAAGCTTGCCACCTACTCCCCACACCCAAGACAGATTCCCCTGGCAGGTTTTAAAAAACAAAACTCATATTTTTATTGATTTCAGAGAGAAAGGGAGAGGGAGAGAGAGAGAAACATCAATGATGAGAGAGAATCGTTGGTAGGTGGCCTCCTGCACACCCCCTGCTGGGGATAGGGCCCACAATCTAGGCATGCACCTCCTGGTTCATAGGTCAGCGCTCCCTGACGTTTTTAATGCCCAGAGGTATCCACGTCGAGCCTTCTTTAACTCATTAGTTACAGCTCAGGTTTTCCCACCCAGCACTGGAACCTGGGACGGCCCCACTCCTCCGTCTCTGCTCTGGAGAGTTGAGACTCGCTCTATTTGTCTGTCAGTCTCTCCAGTATGAGAGGCAGCAGTTTGCCCTGTGTCTTCCCCTTTCTTGGGAATCTGAGAAGAGTTGTTTCTTTTTCAGTCCATTCAGAGTTTTATTTGCCCTTAGGACAGAGCTCCTTATATGCTGAACCATGGGAGGGACCAAAGTTTCGCCATCCCAAAAGTATGCTTTTGAGCTTAAAATCTTAATTTTAAGCTGGTTATGAAGAAACAAAAGCCTCAGAATCTCTCACCTGTCTGTAGGAATTCATATAGACAGACCTGCTTACAGGAAAGGGGCATCAGCATAGCATCGCCATATAAACTAAACATGGCAGACTGAGGACTCTAGCAAAGCCCCTGTGAACTTCCCTCTGTGTCCCATTATTTCCCGCAGCCCAGCAAGAATTTGTTAATTACGTGTTTGTTCTTTCCCATCCACCTGCAAGTTGCCTGCGTTCCCTTTGGAACCTCAGACCCTTGCCTCCTCTTTTGTCTAAATCTGCCCAGTGCACCTTCAGGTCCCATATTGTATGGTACCACATTCGTCATACATTTTGGACTTTCATATACATTCGTAATGAAATTTGGACTTTTCTCTCCTGTTAATCTGTCTCATGCTAATTTGATTATTAACCCAGCCAGAAGAACTTATAAAAGGTGGGAGGAAAATTATTTTCTTCACCCCGCCCCCCTAACTGGAAATTATTCCCCTGGGTTTCTTACTCGAGCTGGAGGAATTTATGAATCTCCAGGCTGCCTGAGTCGGTGGTCTTCCACCTGCCCAGCGAGGCCCAGGAAGAACATGCACATGCAGAAGAGAGTTCCCTGCTCAGAAAATTGGATGGAGTCCCGCCTGGGCTGCGATCCATGTGCCACAGAGACACACAGACACACAGTGTGGTCCAGGCAATGGATGGTCCCCTGGCCAGTCACCAGTCCTATGAGCCTTGGCAGAGAAACCCCCATTCCCAGAAATGGCATCTGATCCCTAAGCTTTATAATTTACATCCCCCCCTTTACTGAATACATTTTTTAAATCTGCCTGAGACTCCACTGCTTGGGGGCTTCTTGGGTGACTTTGTAATCTACTGCTGGGATGTGAGCTCCCAGGAGCCTCTGCTCAGAGGCCTCTTCTATTGCCATGAACCGCTGACTGAGAATGTGGGCCCAGTGTGTCTGCATAGTCTTAGTCTATTTTTTTTCCCAAGGAAAAATGGATATCTGATTATTTATTTATTATTGTGGTAAATATACATAAAATTTACCTCTCTCTCTTTCTATCTGTTTTATGATAGCTGTCCTTATGGGTATAAAGTGGTACCTCAGCGTAGTTTTGATTATTGTTTCCCTAATGATTAGTGATGCTATGCATCTTTTCATGTGTTTATTGACTGTTTGTATATCCTTTTAGAGAGCTGTCTATTCATGTCCTTTGCCCATTTTTTAAGTAGGATTATTTGTTTTTGAGTAGGGTCAGAAACCTGATTTGTTTAATGGTCACACCCAAATGTTAAATATTGGTTACTAGGTAAACTTTTTTTTAAAAAAAAAAAGACTATGAAAAAACAGCAACAACAACAAAAACTGTGGCGGTCAAACAAATCCTGTCAGGTGGTGGCTCCGGCTTAGTGCTGCCTCTGCCTTAGCCAGGTACAGAGGCTTTGAGGTGTGTTGTCCAGGAAACAGAGCATTCACTGTTTAACATACAGTGCTTTCCAAAGTCCCATTTGCTTCCCTTTTATTACCAGAATCCATACACCTTACCTGCACTTTACCACAATGGAAGCCAAGGACATACTTGACTTTGGCTAAAGGAGGGCCTCCCTGGTGAGGAGTCAGAGAAGACTTCCCATGAACCGAATGTGAAGCATTAAAGACCTTTGTCCCACTGCACAACTTTTCACGAAGAATATTCCTTCATACTCATTCATTGTTTACAAGAGGAGAAAACAGCACATTAATGTGAAAGTACATTAACGAGGGGATTCAAGGAGACGGCCACCACCTCCATGCTGACCTCTTCCAGCCCCGCTGGCAAAGGTGCTTCCCGTGGGCTCCGTGGAAACGTCCTGGTCCGGAAGGCCCCAGGATTGATGCCTGCCCCTGCTGCTCTTTCCTGGGTGAACTTCTGCTCTGAGCTTTGCTTTCGTCCCCTATAAGATGGGCTTAATAATACCTCCAGGAAGGACTAAAAGCTTTCTTTTTTAAAGTGGAAGTGTTTTTCTAAACATAATGTTCTGTGCAGTGCTTGCTTTTAAACTCTCATTTTTCCATGTCCTCCTGGATTGGGGCGAGCGTGGGAGCGGCTGACACACACAGTGGTACTTGGGTGGGCCTAGTTGAGTGTTGTAACTGGGTGCCAAGCCCCCTGGACCTTGCCCTCTGAAGGCCAATGAACTTTTTTTTAGGCTGTAATCATTACTGTCCTTGCCATTTCCTACTTGGCAGCTTGCAGGCCTCCTCCTGGCTTTCTTGAAAGCCACGGCCACCCCTCTCTGACACATCCCTGGCAAAGGCAGTGCTGTGGTTAGCCAGCGTGGCCCTGGCCTTCGCAGCGCCCACCACCACAAGCTCAGTACGTGCTTCTGAAGCTCCTGTCCACAACTGCTCAGGGCTGACAGGTGTCTCCCCACCGGCAAGCACACTTCTCCAGGCCAAAGTCTGAAACTCTAGCGAATTATAGGCCCTTCAGAGGAGGAAACAATCTCACAGGCACTGGCAGGACATATGAGGGCCTCCAGGGATCTCTGGATCCCAGGGTAGGGAGCAGTGTTTTAGGATCCCCAATAATAGAAACCAGGTGGGCACGTGACAGACAAAGCTAAGGCCTTACCCCATCCAGACCCTCTCCTTAGCCATATCACTTCAGGAAATTTTATCTTACATCTTATCAATACGACAAGAGGGCTAAATGAGATCTCAAACTTAAAGTGCCTGGTATTCAAGAGGAGCTTAACCAAAGTTAGTTCCTCAACAGCTTTGAGGTAGAGAAAAGTAACAGAGACAGGGCCATGAAGTATTTGCCAGGTACCAGCCAGAGATGCCACCTGCACATTCTTCATGCCCAAGGAGCCAGGGACTGGGAGGGGCCCAAGCACGGGGCATCCTCAAGCCCCCAGTGAGTGTCCTCTCCATAGAGGGTGGCTCCTTGAGAGGTGGGAGGGTTGTGTCATACAGGCCCACCCTCCCTCCTTCTGCACCACGTCTCCTAAAAGGCTTAGGAGCTCTTGTACAAATACAACTGCTGGGTGTGTACCCAATAGCCAAATTGTTCCAGAATGGGCATGAAGATTGGGGTCCTTGCTGTGCCTTTCCACACAAATGGCCATTGCTATAATTATGCAGGGCTGAGCCTGTGGAGAAAATTGTATAACTGTGCAAATTAGGGCCGTGTCCAATTCATGGCGTTCAAAATCAGTAAACCCTTAACGATCCTTTTGTCATGGCTCAGCCCCTTTTCCTATTTCCCCCAGCTGTTCTTCCAAACCTTAACCCTTTTCCACAAGTTCCCTAACTTACCTCTGCCCCATCCCCTCTGCACGTGCACTGGCTTCCACATCTTCAGGAAAGCTGGCGTTCCAGGTATTGACTTTCCCGTTCCCACCCTGCATTTCCAAAATGGTCCACTTTGGCACCAATCTGTCCCTGCTCTGCTCCAGTCCGAAGAGAACAGAGACATTTCTTTCTTTTCGTGGGCATCTGCTCTATAGTGGACTCCCAGTGTCCCTTCCTCTGGCTGAGAAACCAAAATTGCCTTTTTGGAACCATCCTCTTCTGTTCTTAGTCCATGTGGTGAGTTAATATTGATCCCACCCCAACTCCTGCTCCAGAGGTGGACATGTGACCAGTTTGAGGCCATTCAAAATACCCCATCTCCCTGGCCACGGTTAACAGGTAAGAATGGACACATAAATGAAACCTGCACAATCGGAGTTAATCCAGAGAATCTTGGTACAGCCATTGATTGAGATATATCTAGTCTATTTATTTTATTGAGACTGTAGGCCTTATGGACCCCATAATGATGAAGATAGTGGGCACCATGTTTGCTATCACATGAGTGGGAGAGAGAGAGAGAGAGAGAGAGAGAGAGAGAGAGAGAGAGAGAGAATACCCTGAAAACATTTTTGTTATCTTTGGAGGTAGCCATGCCAGGGTTTTTCTTTTCTTTTTTTCTGTTACATAAGTTGCTCTTTCTCTCTTAAGCTGGTGGGTTTCTCTCACTTGCAACTAAAAAGAATGGAAGGAAAACACACTCTCTTCTAGACTGTAAATATCACTAGGAAAGGACCATAACTGTATGTGTTGTTCATTCCCAGCATTTAGGTCAGTGCCTAGCACATAGTAAGGTGTCAATAAATAGTTATTGACTAATCCTACCTGTGACAGTGTTGATGATCCCATTTCTTTATCTCGCCTCTATCTTTTTTCCTTTATAATTTTATTTCCTTTGTTTTAAAACCTATCTCTTCCACAGATAGTATATGTTCAAGTCCCCCTTATTCTCAAAATAAAATCAAGCACATATCAACAAAATAAAACATCTTCCTTCATTATGACATCTCTTCCTAGCATCCTGACCTAATTTCCCAACTCCGTTGAGCTTTTCAAAAGCATTTTCTTCACTCATTACAACCTGACTTCTGTTCCAACTAGTTATCTCGGTGGTTCCTGACATCACTGACATGAAAACACATAGTCAGCACACTCTGTCAGTCACTCATTACTATTCGCACAGTTGATTGATCTTCCTTCTTCTTAGGAGGCAGGGTGTCCCTCAGAATCTCTGAGACTCCACCCTCTGGATCTCAGCTCATGGCCCTTCTGCCTGAAAGTTCTACTGGAATTCTAGCCTTCCATTCAATGCAGAGCATTTGGAATTCTCTTCTTGCATTGGAACTTCAGCTGTACAACAGTGTCCTGTCTCTCCTTGTCCTTTGTAATTTGCCCCAGAAAGCAAAGTAGATCAGGCCTGTGTCACACTCTGTCACCCAGTGTGTCGAGGGCCCACACTAATGTCACGATTTGAACGTCAGAGTTACACCAAGTATAGGAAGACCATTGTGACTGGCTCATGGGTGCCTAAGGCTGGCACTCTTAGCTTGATAATTTTCAGAGGCCAGTCTCCTAACTCAGCCCTTTAGGTATTTAACTGGGAGTATTCTCTACAACCTCCAGGATCAGATTAGAGATAGTTTTTATTTTATGTTGGCTAATGTACTATTACCAAAGGCCATTTCAAGAAAGGACCATGAAATGAGGGGCCTTGTCATACAGATTGGCGAGCCCCTTGGGGATTAATCCTGGCTGCTTCTGATGACCTGACAAGCAGTAGGAGATTCCAGGCATCTAAGTAGAAAATTACAACTTCACCCACATAACTAGAGAATGAATTATTTAATTTATACAGGCTTAAGAGAGAAATGATCTCTGTTCATCCTGCCAAGCTTTGGAAAACAATGGAGTCCTCCAGTGGCTACATTCATTTTATTTATTCATTCAGCAAATATTTGGCAAGCACCTGCGAGTAGTTTATTACCCACATAGGGACAAAAATCATGCAGATAAATAGCTTTAATAAAATGTGGTATTAAAGTTCAAATGGGTTTTCTTCTGTTAAAAGGCTGCAAAGAGCCTTAAAAGTAAGAGTTAAGTCAACAAATGTGAAGTACTTATTTAATCTAGTCAAACATCAGGCCATCTCCTTTAGGGATGGCTAGACTTGTCTCTGTATCAGAGCCTAAAACAGTAGCCTTGGGTGGACCCTGGCAACTGGAATTTCAAACAATGTCTCTTAGTCATTCTGACTACCCCTAGGTTTAGACAACATTGATAAATTCCAACCTTTGCCTTCAGAACTGGACTTCACATCTCAGTGTCATTTTATAGCGTCCCCTACTTGAAAATGGTCATCTCTAGATGATCTAACTGCACTCCCTCTGGTTCACTCCTCTCTCTGTGGCTTTTCTCAGTCCCTTTCCCTGGGTAATCCTTTTCTACCAGCCATGGAAGAGTTTTCTATGGCTGTCATAAGCTTTAAACTTAGTGGCTTGAAAGAATGCAAATTTATTACTTTATTGATCTCAAGGTTAGAAGTCTCACTGGGCTGAAGTCAGGGTGTCAGCTGGGCTATGTTTTTTTCTGGAGACTCTAGGGAAACCTCTGTTTTCTTGCCTTTTCTAGAGGCGCATGGGCCTCACCCATCTTCAAAGCCAGCAATGGCTTGTCAAGTCTTCCTAACATCTCATTATTCTGACCATGCTTTAAAAGTCACATCTCTGTCTCAGACTCTCCTCTACTTCCTTCCTCTCCCACTCTTAAGGACTCTGCCACTCCTCTGTTTTCAAAGTCAGCAACATGGGGCTGAGTCCTTCTCACACTGCATGACCTCCTCTTCTGTCTCCCTCTTTCACTTTTAAAGACTTAATGTGATTACATGGCCCATTTGAGTAATCTACAACCCCCCCCCCCCCCTATTTTAAGTTCAGCAGAAGAACAACCTTAGTTCCATCTGCAACCTACTTACTCTTCGCCATGTATCCTAACCTCTTCCCAGGTTCTGGGGATTTGGACATGGATGTCTTCGGGGGGCATGGTTCTGCTGCTGCAGGCCCCTTTACTATGGCTGTTCTCTAGCCCTCTCTTTGCAAACTCAGACCTTCAGGGGCCAAATAGGTGGTGTGAGTGAAAATGGACAAGGAGACAGAGAGGTGAGCTGGATGCCCCTTTTAAAGGGGAAGTAGTTCATCAGGCCTGGCCAGTTATCACTATGAGAATATGGGCTCAGTGTTGCCAGATGCTCTGATTTTTTCCCAGGAAATCTCAAACTTTAAATTTCCTTCTTTGTTATATCTCCCAATTTTTAAATGTTGGCAATGCATTTAAATATTTAAAAGCAGTATGCAGGCCAAGCAAAACATATCTACTACTATATTGGGCCTTGAGCTGCTCATTTGTGATTGCTGCTCTGTATATTCCCCTAAGGATTCAACTCCCACCTGGACTATGCATGATGACTCCCAAACCTACATGTCCATCCAGACCTCTCTGAGGAGCTGAGAACATCTCCAACCACATTCTCAACAGCCACACGGACTCATGCACAAATCTGCTTCTCAAGCCTAAAACCTGGGAGTTCCTTACTTTATACTCCAATGGTCACCAAGTCCTGCAATCTGTCCCCTCCTTTTCACTTTACTGGGGACCTCAAGTGCCTCTTTCCTGGATTATAACACTTTTTACTCATTTCTTAGGATCCATTCTTCTTCCTGATCCCAGTCTAAGCCCTCAAATACAACTAAGATCACATTATCTTTATCTAAGATCACATTCTACGTAATGTCCTTGAATGGCTTTCAGTAACCTACAGGGTGAAGGTCAATGATCATAGTATGACATTCCATGCCTCTCAAGTTGTGATCCTATATGACCTCTCCAACGTCATTTCTTAACACTTTCCAGTTGCTCTCTGGCATTCCAGTATTACAGAATATTAATTGCAATTCCCTGTATACATTCCCTATATATGTACTCTCTGTTTCCTTTGACTGGATTGCCCTTCCCCACTGATATACCTAGAGACCAATTCATCCTTAAACCAAAGCTCAGCGCCTACTCTGTGAAATGTTCCTGACAGCCTTTCTGCAGCTCTGCACCCCAGCTATCACCATGCTTTGCTTATGCATTTCTTTGCACTTGTCTCATGTGGCTTTAATTACTTGTTCACGTGTATGTCCCCCATCTTTGTGTCTTATCATCTTTGTATCCTGAGTACTGAACAGAAGGTCCTCACAACTGACGTGCCTAATAATAATATTTCTGAATGAACACATGAATGAATGAAGAAGCCATGCTAGGCAGATGGCATCTATCCTATTTATAATCAAAATTGCCCTGAGGAGTTGTAATTCTTTGATGAGCTTCTCATTCCTCTCTTCAAATAAGTTTCTATCTTCCGCCAGCTGCAGAAGCTCTTTGACTGATGTAAAATGCAGAATTCAAAATTAGCTGCCAAGAAATGCCACTTCATTTCCTTCCTAGAATAACACAATTTTCCACATGACCCAGACAAAAAGAGCAACCCTTGGCTAATGTTTCATAAAAAGGGCATTTTAAAAAATATAGAGTTTTATTGGTTTTAGAGAGGACGGGAGAGGGAGAGAGAGATAGAAACATCAATGATGAGAGGTGAACCATTCTTCGGCTGCTTCCTGCACACCCTGAATGGGGATTGATCCTGCAACCCAGGCATGTACCCTGACCAGGAATTGAACTATGACCTCCTGGTTCATAGGTCAATGCTCAACCACTGAGCCACACTGGCTGGGCAAAAAAGGGCATTTTTCAGAGGAAAAGAGGTTAAACTAGAATAGATGTTAGCTTTGCTCATTGCCAGTGTTCCCTATGTGTTCCTGTCCAGCTGTGAAGGCTCTTTCCTATCTAGATGCACAGGGCAAGGCCACTCCAGGACAGGCTTTTAATCCCATGGTGACATCACCTCAGGAAGTGCCAGGACCCTGTGAACCTTGCAGGCTCCTGCAACATAGTCATAGATCTGGGCAAAGACCACAACTGACAAGGCATTTATCTCTCAGACACAGAGCAGATTAGTCATCTTTCTAAGAATGGAAAGAGCAGGCACAAAGGGGCACTTGTCTTGACAAGGAGCCGGGCCAGCCACACCCACAGACGGGCTGGGAGAGTTAGCCTGAAGACTGGCCTCAAGGGCAGTCCCACGGGCGCTCACAATCTGCCCAACTGTAGTGGGGCAGATGCCAGGGGCAAAAAGTAAAACTCAGCTTCTGGATCCACAGTTATCAGACATCCCTTTCTTGATGTCCGAGGTTTCCTCTTCTCCTGTGTCCCTGGTTATATAACCTCCCCCTGCTCCTTGAGGGAAAGGGATGAGGAGGAAGAGAATGAGCATCCACTGCATACCGATCTGAGCCAGGAAGTGTGTTAGATGCTTCCCGTTTTTGACTTGTTTTCATTTTATTTGCATTCTTAAATCTCCATTTTACAACTGAAAAGACTGAGGATCAGTCAGGCTAAGCAACTTCCTCAGTTCTGCACAACCAGTGAATGGTAAAGGGCCGAGATATTATTCCAGGTAGATGTTATTTTAAAACCTTGCGTGTTCCACTTATGATGCTGCTAATAGAGGAAAATAGCTGTGAAATCTAATTTTTGGGCTGGTGTATCAGAATAGACAGTTTAGGTCAGTCCATTTAATGTATGATTTCATTGGGCTAATGTGTCCAGAGCCTTTTCAGGCCAGCATTTGGGCACTCAATCAACACACATTATGTGACAGGACTGCAGGCTGATTCAAAGGGGTACATGACCAAGTCCCTGCCTGCCGGGAATTCCAGGCTCTCCGGTGAGACGAAGACAGCAAGGAGCAGAACTAAGCCCTGAGGCAGCACAGGAGCTGCTACAAGCGCATCAGCAATTCTGGACATTTATACCATGACACCTACGACCGTGATAATCTCATGGGAGACACACTCCCCTGGGTGTTTGTGCGGCCACAGCTGTCACTTCTCTTTTGCTGACCCAAGAAAGTGTGTTATATTTCAAGTAACTGAGAGAGTGTGGTTAAGGGGACTACTTGAATCCAAGAGGATCTTGGGTATTTTAATTTATTAATCACAAAGTACCAGTGGCAACCTCACAACAGAAGACAGTAGTACATCATATGTTTAGAGCTACTATGGTTGAGAGTCACCGCAGGGCACAGCCCAATGTCTAATGTGGGCAGAACATGCTGAGAGCTGAGAGGAGGGGGAACTCAATGAAGCTGGAAATACTTGGGGTGTCTTATGCAAAAGAGCAGATGATGTGGATTCAATGTCAGCATGGTGCCTGACACGTGGAGGAACAATGCCTGAGAGCCCTTCCCCAGTGCAAGGGGAACACACAGGTCACCCACTCCCTCTCTTCCTGCAGACATGTTATCTGGGTTAGAGAATCAGGTGGAGGGGGGGGTGCAGAACTCTCAGAGAGACTCAATTTTTTTCTAAAGGAGCTGCTTGATTTCTTAGTCTGGATTATACATTACATTGAATAGCCTAAAAACCATTTCCTTAGCCAGAAGCTGGAGAATTGGAGGAGGGGGAACCTAGATTGATATGGGATAAAGGAAAGGAGTTACATATTCTCTATCCCAAGTGGAGTGTGAAATAAATGTTGTGACTCCATTATATTTATACTAGGGGCCCAGGGCACGAATTCGTGCACCTTGAAAGGAACTGTGGTCCCCTCTCTGCTGGCAGCCCCACCCCCGCCGCGGCTCCCATGTGCTGACAGCGCCGCCCCGGTCTCGTACACGCTGACTGTGATTGGGGCCGGCGCCAACAGTGGGTGCGAGTGGGACCAGCACCATCAATGGGCAGCTGCTGCCCTATCGCCCCTCAGGAGCAGGGGGAGGTGGAGAAGCCTTCAGGAGTGATTGGGGCCAGCAGCCGCAGCTCACACCCGCTGATTGCACTGAGCAATCGGACCGGTGTCAGGCGCTGGCAGCAGGAGTGAGCCCTGGCTCTCAGCGGGTGTGAGCACCAGGTGGGACTGCAGCACACAGGAGCAAAGAATTTTCAGTAGCCACCAGAGATGACAGTGACCAGTGCTCTGCCTTGGTCTGGTGCTCCTGCTCACCTGCTCCACCCTCCCCCCTGCAGCAGCCAACACCTACCATGTTCTGCGCTCTGCCACCTGCTGCCAACACCCGCCATGTTCTGGCACGCCCCCAGGTGGTCAGCGCATGTCATAGTGACCCATTGTTTGTTTGGTCATTTGGTCTATTTGCATATTAGGGTTTTATATATATAGATTGCTATTTGCTGGTTCAACCTTAGTAAATCAATTATTCTGTTATTATAATTCACTACAGTAGCATCCATTCCTAATTTTAAAATTAAAAATAACTTAGTAAATTATAAGTAGAAGAAATATGGTAATATGGTAGCAGTAGTCTCCAAAAACCCTGTCACAAACATTAATAAATATTAGAAACATTTGCGTTTACGTGAAGAACAAGACACCATGCAACCTTTCTTGAGACCTTAATCAGTGCAATAACATCAGAAAAATAAACAGAGGTTTAAATATTGGCACTAAAGAGGCAAAACATGTCTGCTTCGAACAACTTTTGAATTACTGGAGAAAAACCCATTTCAGTGTTTTTCAACGTGTAGTTAGAAATGGCTTGTGATTTCAAAAGGAACATCTACACGATGATCTTATTCATATTCATCTCACAAATCTTTATTGTATTTATTTATGTTGAATGCTTACTAACATATTTGCTAACTCCTTTGTTTATTGTTGCTTCTTTTATCTTCCTCCTCATGGGCTCACTTTCTTACTGAAGTACATTTAGAAAATATTTCTCTTAGTGAGGGGCTGACTTGAAGATGACCTCTCTGCCTCTCTCACTCTTCCGAAGAGCATAACTTGAAGTGGGTTTGTAGGTTGACAGATATTTATTCTGAGCTTTTGAAGATATTATTCTGTGAACTTCTAGAATCTATGTTTGCTGATAAAAAGCCAATCTACTAGTCATCCTTTGCAGGTAACTTTTTTATCTGAGGCACTGACGGTTTTCTCACGCATTCGCTCTGCTGCATCTGGTGTACAGTTGCTTTTATTCACTTTTCCATGGGCGTGGCGTACTTTTCAAAAAAACAACAACTCATGTTTCTTTAATTCTGGGAAATTCTCAGTCATTGTTGTTCTGAAAATTGAATATCTACTGCTCTCTCTTTGATATATTTTAGGTCTTCTCATTTTATCCTACACATTTTTCATCTCTCTGGGCCACATTCCTAGTTACTTATTCAGTTCTCTTTTCCAATTTTTAAATTCTCTCTTTACAGGTTACTATGCACCAATAGTCTCTGGTTTCTCTACTCCATTAATATGTATTTTGTTTCTAGAATTTTCATTCGGCTCTTCTCCCAATCTTTTCATATTCTCAACATTTAATTTTTGAGGCTGGATTACTTAGTTTTTGGTTCTTAGAGTGCTGATTTTTCCATTTTGTTGTATTTTCCAAATCTTCCTTCATGATAGTTGATTTCCTCATGTGATCTGTAATTTTTTAAATATCACTTTTAGATTTTTTTCCTAGGGAGAGTATTGGGTTATGGAGATATCACCATTATATGGTTTTCCATTTATATCTGACAAAGGAGTTTAGTCTTGACAAGTTTCTCTGTTAATTCCTTTGCTTGAGTTTTCAAACCATACATTGTGACCTCACATTTGTGTGAGTTTCAGACATGGGAACATGATTTCTCAAGCTGTCTTTTTAAAAAAAAAAAAAAAACATGTGTCCCTCTCCCCCAGACCCCCTGCACCCCCCCGCCCCCCCGCCACACACACACACACACACACACACACACACACACACACACACACAGAGCCCAGCCCTTACCAAATGACTATCTTCTTTCCTCTCATTGGCCAGGGATGGAGGTTGGAGTTTTTTTCAGTACCCTTTTCATTGATACAGTCTTTAGGCTCTAGGCTTAATGCTGACGTGTCTGCTATTCTTGTATGACCGACCACATCTCCTCTCCCAACATTAGTGAGCAGTAAAACTCTCAATGGCCCATCCCTAGGGCCTCTAGCTAGTCTATTCCCGTAAGCCACCCTAATATCTCACTCCTGCTTATGCCATAGCTTTAAGCTCCTTCTTCATTTGGAGCACCTGAGTATTTTCTTTATTTTCTTCTGAAATCATCTGAGATTTTGTGCTATTGTTGTTTTATTTTGCTCCACGGTTCCACATTGGCTAGGGCCAGAAGTATCATTTCAAAGAGTGAACATGTACATTTAGTGAAGGTTTTCCCAGGAAATCTTCATGACAGTCTTTGTTCTTCTCAGTAATTATTATGGAATATTGAAGACATCTAAAAATGTATAAGATATAATGAACACTAATGCAGGTGTCATACTGTTTCCATACAGGAAACACTGATAGTACAACAGAAGCCCCTGTGATCCCCTCCTGAGTTTTATCTCCATCCTTTGCTTCATCCCTGTCCCAGAGGTAATCATTATCCTGAATTTGGTGTTCATCACTTTCATGTACTCTATTCATTATACAAATAATAAAATAGCCACATGAGCACTTACAATGCTCCAGGCACTCTTTTAAGGGCTTTAAAAGTGCTAAAATTTTCATAAAATCTTCTATGATATAGGTAATGTTATTTTAGTTATTATTATCCCCATTTTCCCTAATGAGGAAAATAAATCCCAAAGGGGTTGGGTAACTCTCCCCAGGACACACAGTTGGCTTGTATGTGTAATTTGAACCCAGTTAGTTTCTGGCATCATAATCTTTGCTATTCACCACTATGCTGAGGTAATATGCATCTAGAACTTGTGGTAAACCATGTCATATTTATAGATATGTCTGCAATTTCCTCCTCCTCTTTGTTTTATGCTCCTGAGGTTCACCCATGTTGATGTTTGTAACTCAAATTCATTTCTCTCCCACTTAGAATTCAATCATGTAAATTTACCTGTTTATTTATTCATTCTTGTTTTGCTGGATACTTACATTGCTTTAAATGTTTTTGCTATGACATATAGTTTTGCAATGGATATTTTTGATGCATATCTTCAAACGGACAAATGAGTAGCTCTAGGCTATATTGCTATGAGTAGTACTGAGGTCACTAGGCATGTGCATGGGCAATTTTACTAGATTTTGCTAGATTTGTCTTCTATAATGGTTGACCAGTTTCATTTCCAACAGCAGTGTATGAGATTGCCCTACGTCTTTGCCACAATTACATTTTAAGGCTCTCTAGTTTTTGTCCAGCTGATTGTACACCACAATAGAGTCTTACGGTTTTAAACATCACATTCTTAATATTTGATGAGGATATGCCTGCTCCAGTTATCTATTGTTGCATAACAGATTGCTCCAAAACTTAGTTTCTTAAAACAACTAGTTTATTAAGTTCAGAGATTTCACGGTTCACAAATTCAAACAAGTAAGAGTAGAAATGGCCTGTTTCTGCACCAAGATGTCTAGAGCCTCAGATGGGAACACTAAACATCTGGGAGTGACTCCATGGAGGGAGCTAGTATCAACTGGAAGCATTATTACTCACATGTCTGGTGGTTGATGCTGGTTACTGGCTCAGACCACAGGTGAAGATATTGACTCCAATGTTTAAATATCCTATACTAGAGGCCCAGTGCATGAATTTGTGCACTCATGGGGTCCAGCTGGCCCGCCCAATGGGGGCCATCAGGGGTCAGGCAGGCCAGAGGGAGGGTCCGTGGGTGGTTTCCTGGAGGCCCCACTCCCAATTGGTTGGAGGTGCCCATTCGGGGGTTGGGCCAGTCAGGGGGAGGGGCTGTGGGCATTCTGGTCATTCTGCCGTTTGGTCAATTTGCATATTACCAGAACGGCCAGTTGACCAGTCGCTATGACATGCACTGACCACCAGGGGGCAGACGCTCAATGCAGGAGCTGCCCCCTGGTGGTTAGTGTGCTACCACAATGGGAGCCCCACTCGGCTGCCTAGGATGGGCAGCTGCTCCCGCTGCAAACCCTGAACCTATGGGCAGGAACCCAGGCTTCGATCATTGCCTCCTCACCCCAGGCTCCTCCTCCTCGCTCCCTGTCACCTCCTCTGGATCCCCCAGACCATGCAGCACTGCTGCTGGGCTTGCAGCAGAGCTGACCATGGAGGCTGGGAAGCAGGTTCTGGCTGCTGCCAGACTGAGGCCTACTTCGCTATCTCCTCTCAGTGCTATTGTCCCTGGGCCCTGCTGACCGGGTCCCTGGAGAGGGGAGTGCTCTGGCTCCACAGAAGATGCTGGACCAGGGAGCAGCCGCTCAGAGTGTGGGTCCACAGCCTCTTGGCTGACCAGGATGAGAGGTGCTCCCACAGTGGGCTGATCCCCACAGGCCCCACCCCCCACCAGTGCATGAATCCTGCACCGGGCCTCTAGTGGTCTCTATATGTGGCCGGGGCTTCCTCACAGCATGGCACTTCTGGATAGTTGAGCTTTCAGCCTCCAAATCAGTGTAGATCCATCACCAACGTTGGAGCTGTGTTGCCTTTTTATGACCCAGCCCTAGAAGTCACAATCTGTCACTTTTACTGCATAATATTGGTTAAGAACAAGTCACTAAAGTCAGTACAAGTTCAAAGGGAGGGGACATAGACCTCATTTCTCAATGGGAGAAATGTCCAAAAATTCATGAACATGTTTGTAACTACTGCAATGCCCCACAAGTGGTGTTAGGTCATTTTCCCTAAAATAGAAGGGTGTAGTTTGTTTTGAATAACACTTTACATTAATTACATGTTATTGTTAATTTTACATTTTTTAAGAAATGTATTAAAGTCTCCAAAGAGTGTATTAAAAGATAAAAGTAGTGATAAAAAGATAGTGATGAAAATAACAAAATAAATACTTTACCTCATGATAATTTAAAATCGTAAATAGTGAAGTAGATTCCAGTGAGAATGTGAATCTATGTATTGGGATAAATAAAGTCCTGAGTTTGATGATTTCCTACAAGCAGAAGAAAAATAAAACTGGCAAGAGGGATGAACCAGAAACTTTAAAAAAAATTCTTTATTGTTTAAAGTATTACATATGTCTCCTTTTCCCCCCATTGACCTCTCCCCAGGTACTCCCACCCCCCAGCACATGCCCTCACCCCGCTACTATCTGTGTCCATGAGTTATGCTTATATGCATGCATAGAAGTCCTTTGGTTGATTTCTTACTCCCCTCCCCTCCCCTGCCTTCTCTCTGAGGTTTGACGGTCTGTTCGATGCTTCTCTCTCTCTGGATCTATTTTTGTTCATCAGTTTATGTTGTTGATTATAATCCACAAATGAGTGAGATCAGGTGATATTTATCTTTCTCCAAATGGCTTATTTTGCTTAGCATAATGCTTTCCAGGAAAAACAGCCCATGTTCACTAGAATCTCTCCTACATTTTCAACAATAAAAACCAATAATTTTCTATGGAAAAGAATTACTTTGTGTGTTCTGAAAAACTTTTTATGAGTTTACCAAAGTGATAAATGTAAAAACTTCACTGTTACCATACTACCTATTAAAAAATGATCCTAAAACACAATATTACAGTTAGGGGCAAATCCTACTAAAAAATCCTACAAAATTCTACTTCCAAAATTTTCTGTTTCTTAGCAGATGAGTGGATTAAAAAACTGTGGTACATCTACACAATGGAATACTACGCTGCTGTAAAAAAGAAAAAAACTCTTACCATTCGCAACAGCATGGATGGGCATGGAGAGCATTATGCTAAGCGAAATAAGCCTCCCTCAATCCATGTAATTCTGGTGAGGCTGTCAATCATGTGCAACCTCTATGGGGATTAATATAGTGCACAGCAGGCCTCCTTCTCCTTCCTCTGGGACCACAAACTCTTTTGAATAAGTCTGGAGTGGCTGGTGGTTTTAGTTTGTGTACCATGAGGATGAAGTTAATTCTGAGGAAAGCAGGGCCAAAAGTTGGATAGAGAGGGGCTGATTTCAGATGATATAGTTTGGTCTTTCAGATCTTTTGTGACAGAAGCCCACCCTTGAGCTTCCTGGTTTGTGAGTTCACTGCTTCTGTTTTTTTGCTAAAGCTACGTTGCCTTGTGTTGTCTGTCACTTGGTAATGAGAGAGTCTTGACTACTATCAATTCTGAAAGTGCAAAAGCAAGACTCAGTCTCCCTCCTTATATCAAGAAACTAGAGGCTCAGTGCATGAAATTCGTGTATGGGTAGGGTCCCTAGGACTGGCCAGCAATCAGGGCCAATCAGGTTCCCCACCTCCCTACCTTCCCCTTTCCTCACTCCCTCAGCATCCCCCCCACCCCACCACTGCTGGTCGCCTGCCATGTTTCACGCAGCCCCCTGGTGGTCAGTGCACATCATAGTGAGAGATCAAACTCCCGGTCTCCCAGTAGAACTCCTGAGGGTACAATTTGCATATTAGCTTTTTATTATATAGGACTAGAGGCTAGGTACACAAAATTCGTTCACTTGGGGGGGGGTGTCCCTCAGCCTAGCCTGCACCCTCTCCAATCTGGGACATCCCTCTTATAATCCAGGACTGCTGGCTCCCAACTGCTCGCCTGCCTGCCTGCCTGATTTCCTCTAACTGCTTCTGCTTGCCAGCTTGATCACCCTCTAACCACTTCCCTGCCAGCCTGATCGATGCCAAACTGCTCCCCCGCAAGCCCGATTGCCCCCAACTGCCCTCCCCTGCAAACTCGGTCACCCCCAACTGCCCTCCCCTGCAGGCCCAGTCCCTCCTAATTTCCCTCCCCTGCAGGCCTGGTTGCCCCCAACTGCCCTCCCCTGCTGGCCATCTTGTGGCCACATGGGGGTGGCCATCTTTGACCACATGGGAGTGGCCACCTTGTGTGTTGGAGTGATGGTCAATTTGCATACTGGTTGTGACTAATTAGCATATCAGGACTAATTAGCATATCCTTCTCTTATTATTGTGTTGGAGTGATGGTCAATTTGCATACTGGCCATGACTAATTAGCCTATTCGGTCGTGACTGTTAGGGCATTGTGACCAATTTGCATATTTCCCTTTTATTAGTATAGATGGTACCAATCATACCATATTAAGAAGTGTGCAAAACCAGCCCCAAACAAATGACCAGTATGTATGGAGGGAAAGCAAAATGACAACAACAACAACAAATCAGTGGTATGCAACCTAGAACAATGTAGGCAAGACCACTGATGAGTAGCCTGACATTGGGTTTTTGGGGTGGAATAGACGTGAAGGAGACATGCCCAGCAGTTTTTTGTTTTTCCTCACATGGAAGAAACATTTTGTTTGTTTGGTTAGTGATTGTTTCCTGAGTCATGGTACAGACAAGAAAGAGTTATTCACAGATCAGTAAGCAACAAAGAAGGACATTGCCACTTCAATGAAAGTCTTTATTGGGATGCTAGTTACCACATGACTTATTCACAGAGAGCATTCTGCACTAATTCAGCTTTATGCTTCCTAACTTTGACTTAGTATTACAGAAAAAAGTAAAACATTTAGTAACAAGTTGGTTGTGATCATTGAGTATGATCTTTTAGGATACTGTGTGAAGAAGTGAAATGGGCAGCAAAGACTAGTCTTTTCCCCCCATATGGCATTGGTCTGGCTTTTAAAGGAAGACTGTTCATGAGCTTGGGATATGAAGAATGAGATGAGAACATTTTTTTGTTAATGACAATGATAATGCTAGTGAGGTTATTTCAGTGATATCTGGTGGCTTGCTCAAAAGCATTATCAGTGATATAGTATCTCATTTGCAATCTTAAAAGGAAGGGATCAGGATTTCTTAAGAAGACTTAAGTGCTTAAAATGCCTTAATTGCTAAGAGTAAGCCTCATTGTATTTGATGTTTTTTTTTTTAAATGGATAAAAATATCAATGTTCTGTTATTGGGCACATTTTACTTATTTTTGATTAATTACTTTATTTTGCTAATTTCATTAAAAATTCAAGCAAGTTGACAAAGTACAGAGGAGAAATCTCTAAAATAATCATACCATCAGTAACATTATTGTTCCAGGCTTATCCTGTACATATATAGAGATAGAAGGTGAGAGAGAGAGAACTAAATAGCACTAGTTTTATAAAAATTATATCATATTTTTTAATAGAAAGTCTTCAATTTGATTTTAATCATATTATAAAGTACAATTTACCAAAAGAAACTGAAATGAAAGTAAATGTAATTAAATTTAACACAAGAAAAAGAAACTGAAGTGAAAATGAAAGCTGCTGATAAATGTTTCTTCCCTAAAAGAATTTCAAAATTATAAATAAAAAAAGTAATTGAGAAGTTAGAGTCATCTTATTTAACCATATGTACTAATTTTAGATTCTATTGGTTGACTTCCTGCCAGAAATGGCAAGGAAATTAGCAGTCTCACTTGCTTTTCCCATCTTCCAATTTTGTTAGTTATCTTATTCTAATTTTGCCAAGTTTTAACACATTTACATTTGGTTCTATAATTGTCATTACCATAGTTGCTTATAATTTAGTATGACATTTATAAAGATTAAATGTTCACCATGGGATTTTATCACTGCTCCATTACAAAGTTGATTCATATTTCAGTTAGATGTAAAGGGTACAAATGTTTTCTATTTCTTTCTTTTGGTTGTTCAAAGGCACCTTTAATTTATGACTTTAAATTAAATACAACTTGGTTGGGTATAATGCTTTTGGCTCATACTTTTTCCCCCTCTAGAATGTTATAGCAATTGCTAACTTATCTTTTGGAACAGAATATTATTGTGAAGATATCTGAGGCTAGCCTGATTCTGTCTCCACCTTGGAGTGACTTGATATTCTTGCATAAAGTTTTAATCATTGAAGTTCAAAAGTTTCACCAAGATATGGCTTGGTGTTGACAGCTCTGTCATATTTTCCTGAAAAATGGTATATTCTTTCAATATGTAAAAAATTTCCAGTTTTTTATTTTTGCTAAAGAGTTTTATATGGTACTAGAGGCCCGGTGCACAAAAATTTGTGCACTCGGGGGTAGGGCGGCCCTCAGCCCGGCCTGTGCCCTCTCGCAGCCTGGGACCCCTCAGGGGTGACCACTTGCTGGCTTAGGCCTGTTCCCTGGGGATTGGGCCTAAGATGGCAATCATACATCCCTCTGGCAGCCTGGAAGCCCTTGGGGGGTGTCCATTTGCCAGCAGGAGAAGCCCTAAGCTGCAGTCAGACATCCTTAGTGCTGCTGAGGAGGCAGGAGAGGCTCCCACCACCACCGCTGTATTGGCAGCCATCAGCCTGGCTTGTGGCTGAGCAGAGCTCCCCCTTGTGAGAGTTCACTGACTACCAGAGGGCAGCTCCTGCATTGAGCATCTGCCCCCTGGTGGTCAGTGTGTGTCATAGTGACCAGTCATTCCCAGTCTTTCTGCTGTTAGGGTCAGTTTGCATATTACCCTTTTACTATATAGGGTAGAGGCCTGTTGCACGGGTGGGGACCAGCTAGTTTTCCCTGAAGGGTGTCCCGGATCAGGGTGGGGGTCCTGCTTCGGTGCCTGGCCAGCCTGGATGATGGGCTGATGGCTGTTTGCAGCTGGTCACACCCCCTTCAGGGTGGGGGTCCCCACTGGGGTGCCTGTCCAGTCTGGGTGAGGGGCTGAGGGCCATTTTCAGGCTGGCGGGTGACTGAAGCTCCCAGCCTCTTTTTTTTCTTCTTCTTCTTCTTTTTTTTTATTCTGGGATTTATTTACCTTCTATAGCTGTCACTGGAGCTGAGAGCCAGCTCCAGCTCTGAGGCCCAGCTCCAGCTCTGAGGCTGTGGCTGGCTGAAAGCAGGTATCTGGGTTTGTTTAGCTTCTATAATTGAAACTCTGTTGCCATCACTGGTGCTCTAAGCTCTGAGGCCCCGGCTGGCTGAAAGCAGGTATCTGGGGTTTGTTTAGCTTCTATAATTGAAACATTGTTGCTTCCGGAGCTCAGAGCTGGGCTGCAGCAGGTGGTGAACCTTGGCTTCCTCCATCACTGGAGCAAGCAAACCTCCTGTTTGCTTCAGCTGCATGGCTGCAGGCTGCCATCTTTGTTGGCAGTTAATTTGCATATCCTGCTGATTAGTCAATGGGAAACATAGTGGAGGTATGGTTAATTACCATGTTTGTCTATTATTAGATAGGATATTAGTATACGTTTCCCTATGTTATTCATTAGTTTCTTAATTTAGGGATGACAATGAAGGATCATCTTTGTTCTCAATATCCATTACCACCTCTGAATTTTCTTTAATCTCTTTATCTTTTTCTTCTATAAGCACTGTAATGATCTTAAACAAAACAAAACACAAACCACCTTTTTTCTATGTTATTAAGTCTGTGACTTCAACCTCTACTTCCTACTGTATATTTCTATGTGTTTGGAAGAGAGGGTGGCAGAACAAAGGAGGGTTTATGTATCTTTAAAGTTCCAGCTTTATCAGGAATCTCTTCTAATTTGTTTTTTCTTTTTCTTCTAATTCTTAAAGTTCTTCTGTATCTATCTCATTTCTTTTTTCTTTTTTTTAAATTAATAAGTCTTCTATTGTTCAAATTATTACAGATGTTCCTCTTTTTTTCCCCCATAGCTCCCCTCCACCTGGTTCTCACCCCACCCCATGCCCTTACCCCCTGCCACTGTCCTCATCCATAGGTGTAATATTTTTGTCCAATCTCTTCCCCCACCACACACACTCCCTTCCCCCCAAGAATTGTCAGTTCGCTCCCTTTCTATGCCCCTGCTTCTATTATATTCACCAGTTTATTCTGACTTAATTTTTAGGTTCACTTGTTGATAGGTATGTATTTGTTGTCACTTTATTGTTCATAGATTTTATCTTTACCTTTTTCTTCTTCTTCCTCTTCTTAAAGAATATCCTTCAGCATTTCATATAATCCTGGTTTGGTGGTGATGAACCCCTTTAGCTTTTTCTTATCTGTGAAGCTAGTTATCTGACCTTCAATTCTACATGATAGCTTTGCTGGGTAGAGTAATCTTGGTTGTAGGTTCTTGCTATTCATAACTTTGAATATTTCTTGCCACTCCCTTCTGACCTGCATGGTTTCTGTTGCGAAATTAGCTGGCAGTCATATGGGTACTCCCTTGTAGGTAACTAACTGGTTTTCTCTTGCTGCTTTTAAGATTCTCTCTTTGTCTTTAGCCCTTGGCATTTTAATTATGATGTGTCTTGGTGTGGTCCTCTTTGGATTCCTCTTGTTTGGGGTTCTCTTCATTTCCTGGACTTGTAAGTCTATTTATTTCATCAGGTAGGGAAAGTTTTCTGTCATGATTTCTTCTAATAGGCTTTCAGTATCTTGCTTTCTCTCTTCTTCTGGCACCCTGATAATTCGGATGTTGGTATGCTTGAAGTTGTCCCAGAGGCTCCTTACACTATCTTCGTATTTTGGGATTCTTTTTTCGTTTTGCTTTTCCAGTTGGGTGTTTTTTGCTTCTTCATATTTCAAATCTTTGATTTGATTCTTGGGATCCTCTCGTCTGCTGTTGTATCTCTGTATATTATTCTTTATTTCAGTCAGTGTATGTTTAATTTCTGACTGGTCCTTTTCCATTTTTTTGGCATTCTCATTAAGATCCTTGAAGGTCTCACTAAGTTCCTCGGAGGTTCGTAGCAGATTCTTGAGTACCTTATAACTGTGGATCTGAACTCTATGTCCTCCATTCGTTTGCTTTCCTCCATTTCTTTCATTTGTGACATGTTTCTTTGTCTTTGCATTTTTGGCTGACTGCGAGGACCCACTGTGTCTATAAGAAGAACTGCTGTGCTGGAGACACCCTGATGGGGCAGGACTTGCTTCAGTGGAGCTTTGGTGCTCACTGAGTCTGCCTCTTGAGTGTGTCCCTTATGGATGTGAGGAGTTGAAATCTGGTATCTGACCAGGGGTACCCTGGCTCCTGGATCTCCAAGTCAACCACTGTGTGAGTCCACCCAGCAGGAGCTACAGAGATATCAGCAGATTTCTCCTCTTTGTTTGGAATTTGGAAGTTTTGGAGCTCTCTAACTCAGCTGCAGTTAGATTAGGCTGCAAAAGCCAAGGTGATTTCTTTGCACCGCTGAGCACAGCTTGGGAGGGGATGTAAATTGAGTGGGGTGGGGTCTCAGAGAATCACCAGGGCAGAGCGACTGTCATCAGCGTGTCTGCAACTCCTGGTGTCTCTGCAGTCCCACGCCCCCACAGCAACAATGATCCCTGCAAGCAGCTCTGCAAGAAAGTCCCCCTCACTTTCCAAACCACTGCAAGACAGTCCAGTTTCTCCCAGTAGGAGTCTGGGACCTCAGAATCTCGCCTTAAATGAGCTCAGTGTGTTCGAGAGTTTATATCCCCTTCTGATTGAAAAAAATGTGCATCAAGGTGCAGCCGCCTCGCGCGCGCCTTCGTACCTCTGTTCTTGGTGCCTCTGCACCTCCTACCCTGTCTCAATGCGCTTCTTTCTTTCCTTCTAGTTGTAGAACTTCCACTCGGCCAGCTTTCCCATGGTTCTGGATGATAGCTGTTTTGTCTTATAGTTGTAATTTCAGTGTTGTTGTGGGAGGCAGCACGCACAGGTTTATACCTTATGCCGCCATCTTGGTTCTCTCTATCTCATTTCTTATTCACCATTTGCTGGTGGTCTTGATCCGGCATCAAGAAGGGTTCAGCAATCTGGAGAAGGCGCTGTGCATAAATTAAATAAGAGTCCAGAGACGAAACATAATTTTGGAAAGCATTATAGGGAGTCAGAGAAGACTTAGCTACAGAAACTAAGTTCTCCTCATCTCAGGACCCCTTGCTTTTTTTAAACACAATTTGTCCTAAGACGAGGTAGATACACACTTCAAAGGGTAGGGTTAGGTACAGAATCTATTGTCAGATTGTCAGGTTTTGGAGAAACTGCCTTCGGCTGTTCAGGTGTTTGGCCAGTAGGAGGCAATAACATGTAGATTGAAGTGCCCTTAGCTGTCTGGCAGCAAGCAATCATTTTATGCATCCTTTTCAGGTTTGGGGAAATGCCCTCAGCCATCTTCAGATGATTCAGCCCTGCTGACATGCTGGAATTGGCTTCCGACAACCATTATACTTATTTTAGGTTTTCTTTCTCCCTCTTTGCTTTCCTTTAGACTTCTCAGAAGCTATTTCTTCTTTCTGGACCACTTTCCTTCTTTTTAGAATACATTTTTTAGAAGTTCCTTTTCCAGTATCATTTGGTAGAAAACTTTCACAATTTATTTTATTTGGAATGTCTTTATTTTTGCACTGTTGTTTTTTTCTCTTACTACTAGAGGCCTGATGCATGAAATTCATGCAAGCATTAGGCCTTTGCAGCCCCAGCTGCCGCCCGCACCCACCTTGGCCTGGTGCTGTCCATGTCAGCCATCCCCCCGTCCCTATTCTCTGGTTCCACGGAGCCCCCTGATCAATCGCCCCACAGAGGGTGGCCTGTGGCCCCCTGATTGATCACCTGGCCGGCCTGTGGTCCCCCCACCTGGGCTGGGGAGGGGGGCACACCTTGAGGTCCCCTGTCAAGCCCCACAGGTGGGGGGCATGGCCTCAGGTCCCCCATCAAGCCCTGTATGGCAGGGGGCATGGCCTCAGGTCCTCCGGCCTGGCGCCAGGATGGGAGGCATGGCCTGAGGTCACCCAGCCTGGCACCGGGGCATGGCCTGAGGCCCCCTGTCAAGCCCCACTGGGCAGGGGAGCATGGCCTGAGGTCTCCTATCAAGCCCTGCTGGCAGGGGGCACAGCCTCAGGTACCACGGCCCAGCACTGGGGCATGGGGCATGGCCTCAGGTACCCCTGCCTGGCACCGGGGTGCGGAGGGTGCGGCCTGAGGTCTCCCAGCCTGGCACCGGGGTGGGGGGATGCAGCCTAAGGTCCCCTGTCAAATCCCACCAGGCCGGGGGCACAGCCTCAGGTCCCCTGCCCCGGCCCTGCGCCACGCAGCCTCAGGTTCCTGCTAATTGCTTATTAAGGCTAGTTAAGGGAACGCGCCCTCCGCTGCAGGCACAGCCATCTTGTGTTACGGAATCCCTGCCTCCACTGTGGGTGCAGCCATCTTGTTACGGCATGGTGGTCAATTTGTATATTCCCGCTTCATTAGATAGGATGATGATTAGGATCACCTTTCTTTCTTTCTTTCTTTCTTTCTTTCTTTCTTTCTTTCTTTCTTTCTTTCTTTCTTTCTTTCTTTTTTTTTTTTTACAATTGTTGCAATTTATTGGTTGCAACAAGTGGAAGAGGAGGGGATACTACAGTTCCAGGTTCTGTGGTGGCTTCACAGACTTTGTGGCCGCTCTCTGAAAGCTGTTTTTCTCTTACTGTGATGACTAGGATCATCTTTATGCTTCTCCTCTTACTGTGATGACGAGGATCCTTTGGTAGAATGTAGAATAGGAGTGGTGATAATGGGAACATCAATCAGGGTTCTGTCAGAACAATAAAAACCATTCTAGCTATTTCAACAGAGAATATTTTTCTTTCTTTTTTTTCAAGGTCCTCACCCTACCTTAGAAACTACTGGTGTTCATCAAAGTAACCACAATCTACTGCTAATTAAGTTTTATGAAAAGTACATTAAACTTTTAGTCAAAAGATCTTGGTGTGGTTCCCAACTTTGTCATTATCACTTAGGAAAAATTATACAATTTGGTCCTTACTTCACTGGACTATAGAGGGAGAATAATAACATATCAAGTCTTTCATGATTGTTATTTTTCAGTCTTAATGTAAAAATTTGTTCCCATGTTCCGATTGTACTTAAAGTAAGCCTTTACCTGTAACTTTATAATGAATCACAATGTTATTCTCTTTGTAAAACATTTCTCAATAACAATAAACTTGTTTGTTTGCTTGTTCACATGTTACATTAACATCAAATGCACTAGAATGTCAAGTGCACGAAGGTCAACAGAGAAGATGCAATAGAAGAAACTGGCTACCTAGGTGATGGAAGAATAAACAGCTGTACTTCATAATAACAAAAATAAGTACCAGTCATAATAGTACTAAAAATTTTATAAAACCAGCCCAAATTAAAGACAAACATTAGGAGGATGAGCAACAGTAGGAGCTCTATCAGCCTTAGGGCAGGAGGGAAAAAGCAGCTGGGGTTTGTAGAGCTCAGGAGCTAGGGATACCTGATGGAACATGGAACCTTGACAGTGACCGGGAATTGGGACAGAGGACTCAGGAGACAGTACAGATCAAAGACAGGGAGAGGAACATTCGGATCAGACCTTTCTGCTTCCCTTCAGTTTTTTACCATCAATTTCCATTGGCTAGGCTTTTCTAAATGCCAGAGGGTTAGGGTGCCTGGGAACTAGAGCCCCCTTTACAGTAGCTTGCCCAGGTATATAAATCTAAGTAAAACAATCATTCAGAACTTTGAAGACATTATCATATTTTTTTGTCTCTTCATTTTACAACTTTTAGACAATTATGTCTCTTGAAGCTAACTTCCTGTTTTTTAATTTATCTTTAACATTTTTCTATATCTTCTGAATATTAATTGAGACTTCCTAGGCCATATCTTCCAGATCACTACTATATTCTCGAATTATTTTATGTAATTAAAAAAATCATCTTTACTAAGGAATCTATGTGTCTATCTATCTATTTATCTAGTCACTCATTTTAAGCGTATAGTTCAAGTAGTTTTACAAATGTATACAACCAAGATGTTTTTTAGATGCACTCATGTTGCTGCTTGCATTAGTAGTTTGTTCCTTTTTCATTGGTGAGTTGTATTCCATTGTATGATTATACCACCTATTGTTGATTCGTTCACTTGTTGCTGGACTTTTTGGCTGTTATCCATTTGGGACTGTTATAAAGATGCTGTGAACATTCATGCCTTTGTGTGTACATATGTTCTCATCATCTTGGGTAAAAACCTAGAAGTAGAATACTAGTCAAATAAGTGAATGACTAACTTTATAATAAACTGCCAAAATATTTTCCAAAGTGATTGTGCCATCTTATATTCCCACTAGCAATAGTTCCCATAATAGTTCTTGTTGCTCTACATCAAACATGTCAAACTTGTGGCCCATGGGCCGCATTCTCATTTATTTGGCCTATGTCAGCCTTTGAATTTGAGTTGGTATTATCAGTGTTTTTAATTTTAGTCATCCTATTGGTGGGTAGTAGAATCTAATGGCGGTTTTAATTTGCAATTTGTTGATGAATAGTGATGATGTGCATCTTTCAAGGTACACAGAACTGATATTGCTACTCAATTACGTTGTGACAATGTACTTGACTACTCACTACATGCTAAGTGCTATGCTTCAGGAAAATCTGTTTAAGCCTTGGCTCTCTTTGAATTGCGAGGATTGTCTTTACTTCCATCTTTCAGAAAATCCTATTTTCCCAACTAAAATGACATTATTAGGTGTGGTAGTCAGTGTATTTTCTCCCCCCAAGATGTCCATGCCTGGATCCCCAGAAACTATGAGTGTGTAAGGTTATATGGCAAATGAGAAATTGAGGTTGCTCATCAGCCGATCTTAAAATGGGGAGAGTATCTTGAACTACCCAGGTGGGCTCAATTTACAGGCCTTTAAAACTGGAAGAGGGGACAGAAGGGTAAGTCAGAGGGATGCAACATGAGAAGCACTCGCCTGATGTTGCTGGCTTTGAAGACGGAGGAATGGGGTTGTGAGACCAGGAAATTGAGCAGAAGCTGGAAAACGCAGAGAAGCAGCTCCTCCCCTAGAGCCTCTAGAAAGGAATGCAGTCCTGATGACACCTTGAGTTTAACCCAGCGAGACTGACTTCAGCTGTCAGACTTCCAGAGCGTACAGTAATAAATAAAGTTGGCCCAGCCAGCATGGCTCCGTGGTTGAGCATCGACCTATGAACCATGAGATCACGGTTTGATTCCTGGTCAGGGCACATGCCCAGGCTGTGGGCTTGATCCCCATTAGGGGACATGGAGGAAGCAGCCAATCAATGATTCTCATCATTGATGTTTCCATCTCTCTCCCCTTCTCCCTCCTCTCTGAAATCAATAAAAAAATATTTTTAAAAAAGATAATAAATTTGTGTTGTTTTCAGCCACCAAGTTTGTGGTAATTGGTTACAGTAGCATTAGAAAACTCACACAGTAAGACAATCATTTGCTTACTGAACAATCAGATGACAGACCACCTGGGGTTTTGTCTCAACCCTTTATCCCCATCCCCACTTTCCTTTTGGCCACTTCATTAACATCACCATTAAGATATAGGCAGATTCTCTAAACTCAGTGAGTCTGGTGTGTTCAATTTTGTGTTGTGCTGGCACTGCTTCAAGAGGACAGCCTGATGCCAAGGCTAAGTCCCACCGGGAGTGAGGAGTGGTTTCAGTCACCCAGGCTTTCCCCGACTTTCAGTAGCGACAGTTTCCTGTTTCCTGCATGCATTCTGGGAAAGAACAGAAACAAGATAGCAGGTGCATTGAGGTTTGTGACCACAATACTGACATCTGATTCTTTTTTTAAATTTGTGCTTATGGTAAATTAGTTCAGTTTGGCTAAGTAGAGAGCCTTGGAAGGAATTTCAGTGCAAGCCTTTCTCCGTGGGAATACAGTGTATACGATGGGAGCATGCGCAGCAGGTGTACCAGCTCACGAGGACTGCCAACACAAGGTACCTCCAGGCAGCTTAAACGATAGACGTTTACTTTCTCACAGTTCTGGCAGGAAAGTCCAAGATCAAAGTGTCATCAGGGTTGGCTTCCTTTGAGACCTCTCTCCTTGGCTTGTATGACGGCCTTCCTCTTATGTCTTCATATGGTCTTCCCTCGGTCTGGGTGATCCCTATGTCCCAACCTCCTTTTCTTTTTTTTTTGAGAGGGAAAGAGAGAGAAACATTGGTTGGTTGCCTCCTGTATATACTTAGACTGGCAACCTTTTGGTGCATGGGACCGCACTTCAGTAAGCTGAGCACTAGGCCAGGGCCTACTCTCCTGTCCTTATAAGGACACCAGTCACATTGGAGTAGGGCCCATCCCTATGACCTCATTTTACCTGAATGCTCTTTTTAAAGGCCCTACCTTCAAATACAGTCATATGCTGATGTACTAAGGTTTAGAGTTTCAACATATGGATTTTGGTGGGACACATTTCAGTCCTTATCAGGGGACACAAAAGCTATTAAATAAGGCATACAGAAAATGCTTGGGAAGGCGAAAATGAAAGTATTCAACTTCACATTCAAGATTTGTGCATAAGAAGTAAAATTAAGTGGAGTTCAAATAATGATAGTTCTGCACTGAAGGCCTGTTCATATTTTTAAAATTAGTTACATAGGGAAATGAGCAAACTGGAATTTTTATTAAGCTCTAACAATGATATAATGAAGTAAGCACTGGTATAAAAATAATAAGCACCATGCTTTAAAGTGCATCAATATTTATAAATGTGTGCGGCAACCATCACAGCAATAAAAAACGGTATGCTATAAAAAATTATTTCTTGAGGTCAAGGACAATTATAGAAACACACACTAATCCATCTGGCTAAACTTGGAAAAGGTAATATGAAGCTCAAAAGCACTTCTGGGGAAAAATGTATACATTCACAACTCGTTGTTATAAAAGGATGAGAGATCTTGTAGTGACAAGCCTTTAAAGATACATATCTTCATATTTAGGTTAAGAGTAATTTGGACACATAGCATGAGGAAGAAGCAGAAACACTGTTTAGAAGTGATGTAATGAATCTAGTAGTTTCTTAGTAAACACCCAGTTGGAGTAGACTGGTGGCCATTCCTTCCCCTGCTACTGTTCCCACCACCCAAAGGCCAACCCAAACACATACAAATTAGGAATCTATAAGCATCTGTAGTATCCGCAGAAAACAGATTAGGAGAGAAGGGCAAAACAGAAGTCAATACTCAGTAAATTGTTTTATCCTTTGAAGATACTTTAATCTTACAGTTACTGATTAATTAAAAAACACAGTTGTTTTCAGCATTTCCTAGCTACAGTAGTGCGTAGGAAATTCCATTCGAAACAAAGAAGTGAAGAAATAACAATACACCTTAACATTTTACATTGATAGGTTACAGGTTACAAGGTGCTTTCACATACATTATTTCATTTGATTCTTACACTAAGCAGAAAAAAAAACAATCAGTGGGAAAGAAAAAATGATTTTTTTCTTCAAGCTTATAATGAGTATTTCAGGCCAATGGGCAATCAATACATGAACATATCAAAAACATGATAGTGATACCCACAAGCCACAATATCTTTTTTTGTGTAGGTTGACAGTTTGATATCAATTGGATATTTGGCATCAGTGAAGGAGGGAATCCGAATAGACACGAGGTTCTCAATATCAATAGACATGATATTCCAAGAGTTGTAAGAGATAAGAAGAAGAAAGACGCCTGAAAAGATCACCTTAATGTCAGATTAATGTCAAACCATGCTATCCCTTCAAAATGTCATAAGACGAATCTTATCACCTGTGAAAGTTAGAAGGGACCTTAGAAACTGCCTAATGGAACTCTTACATTTTAGAGATAAGAGAACTGAGGCCAAGGTCATGCTGATAGTGACAGACCGGGCCTGAAACTCCAACGTCATGACTTCCAGTCTAGGGCTCACATGCCATCTTCTTACTCGTTACCGAATTAAAGCATAATTTCTTCTGTTTCAAATAATGCAATTTGAGGTTAAATACTGATTCCTGCCACTTACTTCTTATTCAAATTTTTATATTGTTTTTGGCTAAATTGTGGCAGAAACTGAGAATTTTGTATAATTTTAAGATATTCTAATTTAGTGTACTTGATTGGTTGGAAATAGACTCCCGTGATATATTTAAAAGTTTGCTCATGTCCTTTAAATAGAGAGTGAAATGTAATGGCTACATAGCTCTCAAACCCATAATGTACTGCCTATGGGTCAACTACCCAGATAGATTCTACAGAGGGTTGTGTTGGACAATAGCAATTTCATTAAAAAAAAATATTTTTAGAATTCATAGAAATTTTTTGAATTATTGAAAACTAAAATGTAATAATCAAATTGTCATCCCCATGATTTATTAAAATAATTTTACAATAATATACAACAAAGCTACCATAGAATTTGTAGCATCCATATAGAATACAATGATCAGCATGTTCTTGGGCCTAAATGAAATACAAAAACACCAATTAAAATATTTTATACAAACGACGTTTTATAAGTTTATTAACATGATGATATATTTTTGTTACAGCAAACTTGCTACAGCAAAGTAGTTCATATTTTTCTTGCACATTTTATATATAGGTGGACAGAAAGCTGAAATCAGGATCAGCCTGTAAATGACATAACCATGCAGAAACACTTGACAACCAAAAGATGTACAGATTGAGCCAGAGAACACCTCAGACAGGCTTTCCCAGTGTCTACAAAGGTCTCACAAGGGGGTGGCAGAGATGAAAAGAAGCAGAGTCAGTGACCTACCTGCACCGATAATGAAGCAAATAGAATGCTTATATACATTACGATCAGTTTGACTGAAAACAACTCTTATATGCACGTAAATTGATCATAAAAAATGAGCACAGTTTATTTTCAGCTATTTGGGTGTGTTGTTTTATGATAGGTCACCGACAGAGAGAAAACCAGATGGGAAATTTTAAAAGCAAACAAAAAAGCTATTTAAAAAACTGAGTTAAGCCATGAATTCTCAACAAACACTAAACTAAATGTGCAAAAGTGCTTGAAATTTCCACATGACCACAACATTGTTAAGTCGGTTGGCAAAAGAGTATATAAAAAAAACTAAACTCCAACGCTAAAACTGTACCTGCATGATCACACATTCTCTTTACTGAAAGAAAACAGGCTGGAAATCATTACATATCTGAAAACATCACAACTCAAAATTAAAATACAATGGTGGCCATTTTATAAAGTTTGACCCTTTCCTCCTTGATGAAGCAGAGGATAAAAGCCAAAGTTGCCACAGTGCCTCTACTTCAGGCTGACAAATATAGTACACCAGAATAATACCCTGAACAACTTCCTTTCTTCTTCACTGTGGCAAAACATAGCAAAGCAAAAACAAATGAAAAACCGCATTTAAATAAAAGTGTGTCTATAGTGTTTACAAAAATTAAGCCATTTGTTTGATTTAGCAAAGTATCTGTTCCCATTAACGTTCTTTTTAGCTTCTTTTCCTTTAAAATAGTTTACAATGAGGACTTCTTTGAAAAACTTAAAATTCTGTCACTTTCATTAGTCATGTTCTATTAAAATACTGGCTAAAACCCTTACGGAAGAGCCAAGGTTTAGAAGTCCTAAAACTCTTCTCTAATACTACAGAAACGCTGATACCAAGGGAGAGAATCTGGGTGTCGATAACCCATGTCATTGGTTTTGCCTGTGAATGAGACACCTGTCACACTACACAGGCTGGACACTTAAGGGGAGGATGATAAAAAAGAGGTGAGGGGAAATAGATCTATAGGATTCCATATTTCTGGGTCTAGCTACTCTATATTAGTCTATCCAAATTTATTGCCAGAACAGTGTGTTTTAAGAAAGTTACTGTTTTAATTTGTACACATTTCCTTGGTGATAAAATATTCTGTCTTCAAAAATTGTCAAGAGTTCTGGCAAAACTGAGTCTGAGCTACTCAAAGTAAAATAATTATTGGACAGTATATGCTCGAGCCAGTGACCAACAAAAATACTGACAAGAACTACTAAAAGCAACACTTATCCTTCCCTTCCAAAATCACATAGCCATAACACTGCCCATTTGAAACACCGACAAAATAAAATGGAGCACTGTTTGGAGAAGGACTAATGAAAAGGAAAAAAAGGAAAAATGGGTGTGTGTGTGTGGGGGGGGGTGGGGTAGGGGTGGGAGGAGAAAGACAAACCAAAGAGAAGCAGGAAAGTGTCTAGTTCTGTGTTATGGCACAGACAATGCTTGCTTAGCGGTGCCTGGTTACATAGGAGGACGCGGAGTGCACACACGGATGATGGCAATAAAGACCTCACTTAGTCGCTGGAATGAAGGAACTAGGTAACTGCTTCAACAAGGACGGTCTCAGCTCCACCTTTTCTCCCAACAGAGTGCAAAGACTGAGCGTGAGCTCTGCTGTCATCTCGTTGCTCATCTTTAAAATTCACTAAATTCTTTTCCACATTTTTCTGTTATAGAGACGCGGATATCTTCTTCTTCATAGTCATCAAAGTTGCTGGTATCTCCAGAGCCTCTGAACTTTGGTATGAATGGCGCTTCAACCTACAATTGAGAGAGAGAGAGAAAAATAAGTGTGATATTGTAATTTATAATAAGAAATATAGTGGGTCTTCATCTTGATTTGTGACAGGGTTCCTAAAACCCTTGGAAATTCCAAAGTACAGAGAGTGGAAAAGGCGTCTTTTGTTACATTAATGAGGTGACTCTAGGAAAGTCCCAGGGTTACCTAAGGATGGGGGTTGGTTGCCAAGGGAACCAACCAAGTGATCAGAGTGGCGATTTTCAACCAGGGAGCCACATGAATTTTTAAAACATGCAATACCTGACTATTTAATCAGGGGCACTGCCCTCTTTTCCCTTAGATTGTCAAATAAAAAATGACAACAGCCAACACACTAGCTGTCAGGTATGAATGCCTGCCTTGAACCGTAAATACATAGGTCACATAATAGAGTTGCATCTTATTGGACACATTATATGATAAGGTTGCATCTGATTGGTTAATTATTGGTACCAGAAGTCCTTATATACAAGTATAGGCACCTGATTGTTTTTAAAAGTCACTTTGGAGCAAAAAGGGTAGGTAACTACTATTTTTTTGGTAAATCAATCAAAATTATACCTATTTTTTTTTTTGGTCAGATCAGCACACAATATGTTTTTGGGTGTGCCCCAGAATTTTAGTAATTAGTTTATGTATGCCATGAGATGAAAAAGTTTGAAAATCGCTGGATTAGGGGACTGGAACCTTCAGACCTCCAGGGGAGGGGGAGAGGGTGAAGATTGAGCTCAATCACCAAAGGCCCATGATTTAATCAATCATGCCTAGGAAATGAAGCCTCCATAAAACCCCAAAGGACGAGGTTGGAGAACCTCTGGGTTGTTGAACACGCGGGGATTTGGGGGCAGTGGCACCCTGGGAGAGAGCAGGAGCTCCGAGCCCTTCCCATGTACCTTGCCCCTCTGTACCTTTTCCATCTGGTGGTTCCTGAGTCATATCCTTTTATAAAAAACTGGTAATGTAGTAAGTAAAGTTTCTCAGTTTTGTGAGCTGCTCTAGCAAATGAATCAATCCCCAAGAGCTGGTTAGTCAGACGTACTGGTGATGAGCTGGACTTGAGATTAGTGGCTGAAATAGGAGGGCGGGGGGTTAGTTTTCTAGCACTGAGCCCTTACCAGTGGGATCTGACGCTATCTATCTCCAGGTTGATAGTGTAAGAACTGAGTTAATTGCTTGTTGGTATGGAAAAACACACACATTTCGGAATAACAGGAAAAACAAATGCTTGCCAGTTTCCAAACACTAAGGAAATAAATTCCCACTTAATACATGATGGTATCTTTAAACGCCTGTAAGTCCCTAAATGATAACAGCATTAGAAAAAAAAGCAAACAGTAGGTTTGCTATAATCTCAACATTTTCATTCAAGGAATAGTACAGGCCAACACACACTTTTAGAGACTTCTAAGATCACTAACTGTTGGCATCAAGTGCTGGCACTGAAAGTTATAGAACTCTCATTTTTCTTTTATCAGTTCCTTATTTCTAAAGACTTTCTTTTCCATCCTCTTTTCCTTAATTTCTTTCTCCTGAAGTTACAGGTTAACTCTTAGACTTACTTTTAATCTCCTTCCTTTTTAAGTCCCCAAGGTTATTTTGTTTAAAATATCTGGCTATCAAAACTTTCTGAAAGTTGGGAAAAATAAATTTCTTTTAAAATTACAGAATTGTTAAATTCTGAACATTTTCCTCCTTGGACCCTAAAACTGTCTTTCCATTATTTAAATGTGTTTTTTATAAAGATTATGTGATATACTGAAGATGTTTGAGGAAAAGATTTTAAATGCTGAGCTGAAAATATAATACAATTTACACAGCATTTATAGTGTTTACAAATAATCATACATATGGCTATATCATTTCTTCCTCAATACAACACTTAGAGAGAGCAGGGCAGGTATCCGACAGATTATGAAACAAAAATTTGGCCAAATTCACATGACTAATAAGTGGCTAAAGAAATCTCAAATTCATGATTCTCTACTACTAGCCTAGAGTCCTTTCTAATAGCTACACCTGTGTTCTCCAAAGTATTTTGATTTATCTGACTTTTAATAAAACATAGAGCATATGCCACAAATATATGTATATTTATTTAATTATAATTACTTACATGCATGACTCTACTATTATAAGACATACATACAAATAAGATATTTTAAATAAGGTGAAAATAAGTAAGATTGGAACATCTAATATCATCTTTTTGCTTGCCAGCTGGTTGCCTTGCATGTCCTGCTTTGGGGAATGGACGCTGTTTGCACCAGGCATAGGAGGAGCTAAGGAGACCGTCGCCTTACGTCTGGTCAGGAAGCAATTTGGGATCACACCTATTGATACAATCATTTCTAGAGAATGATTGTACAGTTTGAGTTTCCAAACTACTTCCTGGTTACTGGTCTTTCTGCTAGATTCTTTTAGCTATTTCATTGTTTATGAACACTCTGTCAGAGAGTAAAAAATATAATACTATTCAAGTTAACTACTATTTTTGTACTGCTGTGCATAGTTATAATTAAGAAAATATTAAAACAAAGAGCTATGTTAAAGTACTGGATCATTTTTATTTGTAAATTATCCTGGGATCCCCAAATCCATTTTTTTATAATCAAGATTTGCTGTCAATCCATTTGCCCAGTACTACAACCTGTTTGTTCTAGTGTATTACTTTTTTTGAAAAAATATATTTTTTTATTGATTTCAGAGAAGAAGGAAGAGGGAGAGAGAGATAGAAACATCAATGATGAGAGAGAATCATTGATTGGCTGCCTCCTGAATGCCTCCTACTGGGGATCGAGCCCACAACCCAGGCATGTGCCCTTGACTGGAATCGAACCTGAGACCCTTCAGTTAGAAAGCTGACGTTCTATCCACTGAGCCACACCAGCTAGGGCTAGTGTATTACTTTTTGGAAGATAAGCTATGTACTACCTGGGATAAGGCACGCCCACTGGAATACACATAAACTCTAAATGAGCAGTAGCAGTTCAGTTCTATACCATTTTAAAAATAATTTTAAAAAATACAATAATGATATGCATAGCTTAGCAAATGTTCGCTAAGCAACAGCAGAAATTTTTATATCTAACTATAAATATGAAAAGATTATGAATATGCCATAATCTTTAAAATAAGAATAAAATGACAAACCTCAAGCAAATTTAATAAATATATCTATAGGACGCATTAATAAATATAAGAATAAAGATAATATAAACAGCGATAATTACAAAGGGACATGATTAATTTTATTTAAAAATATACATTTCTAAAACTGACTCAAGAAAAGGCAAAAAATTGAAGACACTAATATCTAAAGAATTAGTTTGTTAAAACTTCCAAGGAATAAATACAAGATAATTTCTATGTTCCTTAAGTTTCCTAAAGAATAAAAAACAGAAAATTTCCAAACTCATTTTATGAATCCATGTAAGCTCAACTCCAGAAAAATAAAAGCTATAGGTCAATAAAACCTATGACTATGGAAGTGAAAATCCTAAATAAAATTTTAGCATATTGATTTCAGGCAGATATTGAAATAATCCCCCATGAATAAACGATGTTCACTTCAGGAACATGAGGATATCTCACCAATACACTTCATCACAGTTATATGTCAAAGATAAAATACAGTCTACTAGGTAGGAATGAAGGATATATCCTGAACTTGATCAAGAATACTTATGCAATACCAATAGCTAATGTTGTATTTGATGTTTGTAAAACAGGAAAGGCACTCCCATTCCAAAGAGGAACAAGACAAGTAGCTTAACAGCACTGCTGATTTAAAATATTATTCCAGACATCCTAGCATATTACTTTTGGAAATGAAAGTATAAATATTGAAAAGGAAGAGGCAAATGATACGTCTGCACCTGTCAATAAAGTCACTGCATCACTGAAAAAGTTATGGAAATCAATAACAGAATTTAGCAAGGTGGCCAATTACAATAAAAACAAGAAATCATATATTTCCCCTACAATCTATCCCATATAATAAAAGCCTCCTTGTGTGATGTCATCACAAGATGGCCGCCACAAGACGGCCACCCGCACTGTGGAGGCGGGGTCCAGCGGCCGCTCTGCACGGTGCAGAGGAGGCTGGTCCTGGCGTCTCCGCCACTTCACGCAGAGGAGGGGGGTTCCGGTGGAGGAGGTGGGTCATGGCAGGGGAGGGCAGTTGTGGGAGATCAGGTCAGCAGGGGAGGGCAGTTGTGGGTGATCAGGCCAGAAGGGGAGGGCCATTGGGGGGCAATTGGGCTGGCAAGGGATGGCCATTGGGGGTGATTGGGCCGGCAGGGGAGGGCAGTTGTGGGAGATCGGGTTGGCAGGGGAGCAGTTAGGCGTCAATCAGGCCGGCAGGGGAGCGGTTAGGGGGCAATCAGACTGTCAGGCAGAGTGGTTGGGGAAATGAGGCAAGCAGGCAGGCGAGTGGTTAGGAGAGAAATTGTGAGAGGGATGTCCCAGATTGGAGAGCGTTCAGGCCAGGTTGAGGGAAACCCCTCCCCCACTGCCCCCGGGCATGAATTTCATGCACTGGGCCTCTAGTCTACACTAATAAAAGAGAAACATGCAAATTAACCATCACCCCGCCACTCTGCCACACCCACAAGCCATGCCCACCAGCTAAGCAGGAGCCAGTATGCAAATTAACCCAACTAATATGGTGGCGGCCACGGAGCTGGAGTGAGCAGGAGGCTTGGATTACCCCTGGCGATGGAGGAAGCCAAGCTTCCCGCCTGCCCTGGCCGGCCCTGGGCTCTGCTCAAGGCTACAAAGTATCAATTATAGAAGATAAATAAAGCCCAGATACCTGCTTCCAGCCCACCCTGGCCTCCCCTCAAGGAGGCGCTGAAAAAGAAAAAGAAAAACAGGAGAGTCTGGGAGCTTGGGTCGCCCAGGGGGCATGGCCAGCATGAAAACGGCGATCAGCCCCTCACCCAGACTGACCAGACACCCCAGTGGGGACCCCCACTATGAAGTGGGTGTGGCCAGCCTGAAAATGGCCCTCAGCCATTCACCCAAGCTGGCCAGGCACCCCAGTAGGGACCTCCACCCTGAAGGGGGGTGTGGCCAGCCTGAAAACTTCCCTCAGCCCCTCACCCAGGCTGGCCACACCACCATGGGGTGAGGTTTCCCGTTGGGGTGCCCTCGCCCGCCTCCTCAGCAGTGCTAAGGATGTCCAACTGCAGCTTAGGCCTGCTCCCCGCTGGCAAGTGGACATTCCCCGAGGGCTCCTGGGCTGCCAGAGGGATGTCTGACTGCCAGCTTAGGCCCGATCCCCTGGGGAGCGGGCCTAAGCCAGCAGGTGGACATCCCCCGAGGGGTCCCAGACTGTGAGAGGGCACAGGCCGGGCTGAGGGACCCACCTGAGTGCACAAATTTTTGTGCACCAGGCTTCTAGTCTACACTAATAAAAGAAAAAGATGCTAATTGACTGTACCTTCGCTACACCCTAAGCCACACCCACCAGCCAATCAGAGCGACTATATGCAAATTAACTCAACCAAGACGGCAGCCGGCAGCCATGGAGCTGGAGCAAGCAGGAGGCTTGGTTGCCTGGGCGATGGAGGAAGCCAAGCTTCCCATCAGCCCTGAGCCGGCTGAGGCCTCTGCTCATGGCAACAAAGTTTCAATTATAGAAGACAAATAAATCCCAGATATCTGCTTCCAGCCAGCCTCAATTGGGAGCTTGGGTGGCTGGGGGTTGTGGCCAGCCTGCAAACAGCCATCAGCCCCTCACGCAAGCTGGCCACACCCTCATGGGGCGAGGGTCCCCACTGGGGGGCTTAGCCAGCCTGAAAACAGCCCTCAGCCCCTCACCCAGACTGGCCAGGCACCCCAGCAGGACCCTCCACCCAGAAGGGGCTATGGCCAGCCTGCAAACGGCCCTCAGTCCTTCACCCAGGATGGCCCAGCACCCCAGTGGGGACCCCAGGGCCAGCCTACAAACAGCCATCAGCCTACAAACAGCCATCAGCCCCTCCTCCAGGCACTCCTATATAATAAAAGGGTAATATGCAAATTGACCCTAACAGCAGAAAGACTGGGAATGACTGGTCACTATGACACACACTGACCACCAGGGGGCAGATGCTCAATGCAGGAGCTGCCCTCTGGTAGTGAGTGCGCTCTCACAGGGGGAGCTCTGCTCAGCCACAAGCCAGGCTGACGGCTGCCAGCACAGTGGTGGTGGTGGGAGCCTTTTCCACCTCAGCAGCGCTAAGGATGTCCGACTGCAGCTTAGGCCTGCTCCCCACTGGCAAGTGGACACCCCCCGAGGACTCCCGGGCTGCCAGAGGGATGTCTGACTGCCAGCTTAGGCCCAATCCCCTGGGGAGCGGTCCTAAGCCAGCAGGTGGTCATCCCCCGAGGGGTCCCAGACTGCGAGAGGGCACAGGCTGGGCTGAGGGACCCCCACAAGTGCACAAATTTTTGTGCACCTGGCCTCTACTATATAAAAGCCTAAGCAACCATCCAACCATTCCACCATCCGACCGGTAGCTATGATGCACACTGACCACCAAGAGGCAGACGCTAAATGCAGGAGCTGCTAAGCTGCAGAGACTTGGAACCAGAGAGGAGGGAGCCCAATTCCGGGGTGCGAGAACCGCCCTCTCGCAATCTGAGACCCCTTGGTGGATGTCAGAGAGCTGGTTTCAGCCCGATCCCCACAGGCCAGGCCAAAGGAACCTACCGGTGCATGAATCTGAGCAACAGGCCTCTAGTCTATTATAATGGGAAAGCGAATACATTCATAATAGCAGGGGGGATAAAGGGTAATTAATGGAGACTTGACTTAGGGTGGTGAACACACAATACAGAGTATAGAAGGTGTGTGTGGAATTGTGCACCTGAAACATATATAATTTTATTAACAGTGTCACCCCAATAAATTCAATAAAAAGGGGGGAACAGAAAATATTTCTATTACATATAACTTAAACATCAGCTTTAAAAAAGCTTTTAAATTGAGGAAGGGAAAGACTCACCTTCCTCTGGTAAATAGCAATCCAATCTGTTGTGGCAAACCACTTGTGAGTCTTGATGTCACTCACACCATTCTTCAGATTTCCAAACCGTTTCGTCAAATCCACCTGCAGCAGGTTCCGTAGAAGGTCCTTCAGGTCTGAACTGAAGTGCGATGGGAATCGAACCTGCACAAACATACCGTGGGATCAAACACACATCCCAAGACTCATGCTATTTCTCTTTGGATTTCAGAAAGTTTTTTAAAAAGATGATAGGTCATTATATGAACAAAAAATATGTGGTGATAACCTTCAAATACTTTTAACTACACATTTCAGTCCCCATAGTAGTCTTAGAGAAACGAGTTATTTGGGTGAATGAAATTATGCTTTCAAGCCCCTGTTTCAGTCATGAAGCCTCTTCAAGAACATAACCCCCCACCCCCTCCAGAAGAACATGTATGACATATAGAACTTTTCCAGCAGCGTCAGAAGGTTCCCCATCTCTTGGATCCCACGTTACAAAGTTCTGTCTTAGAGTCATACAAATTTAAACTTGTAACTTAAATAGAAAAAGCAGAATATAAAGATATCAGTATGCGCATTTTGAAAGAGATGATAAAAAAAGAAGTCTAAAAATGATTATAAAAACCCACACTTCCTTTCACAGCACAGGAAACCGTTTTCCATGTATTTATTAGTGTGTGAGTTTTTAACATAATTCTGCTATTATGCAACAGTATAAAAATGATTTGGATTGGTTTACAAGCATTTCCTACTTCCCAAATTATGAAGATTTTACAATGAGTTGACTGACCTCCAGCCTTAAAACAAAACAACAAAAAACACCTAAAATAACAGAAGATGTTATTATATATTTGGCAATCAATAAAATAAAGTATTAGTCCTAGGAAACCTAGGACTATTTTTGTTTTTGTTTTAACTAATTCTTCTCCTCTAACTCTCTACTCCAACATAACTCCCAGTTCTCACCCTTTTATTAATATGTGTACTAAAAAACGAAAAGGTGATATTAGAAGGAATAGCTACATCTACATCTTTTACTCTTTTCTTTCATTACTGACTCTTCTCCACTATCCTTTTCAACTTGTCCTCTTTCCCATCACACATGCAGGTATGTATGTGCAAATATCTATGCATGTCTGTGTGTGCTCACCTGCACTTTCATTCTAATCTCCTTTCTCTATTATGCATGCCAAGCCTTGGTCTCATATCATATTCCCACGCCCCATGAAATACATACTCTATTTTCTGGATTATCATGGCACTGACTTCCAACTGACTATAGACCTCTGTAGAAAATGCTTTAAAGAGTTAACAGATCCATTTCTGAACTCCTTACATTCTTAATTTAGTTCTCTACAAGTACCACTATCACCTTATAACTTGCAAAGTGACTCATCACATTACCTCAGTTAATTTCCACAATGCATTCAATCAACTATACTGTAGTATTTGTGGATGTCTGTCTTTCATAGAGTAGGAGTTTCTAGAGGGAAGAAACTGGGCCATTTTTGTGTTTTGATTCCCAGAACTCATTAGATCATTTCAAATAATGTAGTTCATTGATTTTACAATTACTTATTGAGTATCTGCTATGTAACAGGCACTATTCTACCTGCTGGATATACAGCAGTGAGCAAAAATAAAGTCTCCGATTTCATGAGACTTACATCCTAGTTAGATAAGACATACTCAGTGGATATGGCATTAACTCTAGAGATGGAGAAATTAAGATTCAGAGATATTACATAACTTAACAAATCATCAGACTATAAAGTGGCTGAGCTGGGATTAGGCATCCAGTCTTATAATTCCTAACCTCATACATTCTGCTATTTACACTGTCTTCAAACATACTGTATATAACTCCCATTTTCAAAAATCTCAACATACTTAATATATATTCTTATGTTCTCAAAATAGAAGTTAAGTCATGAGCATGCACAGCTCAATTCTATGGCAATGCCAGATTCATAACCAGTCTTCTGACTGCTACTCTCATGCCAAATGTTTCCCAAAGAGTGGTCATAGGACACACTTCTATTGGAATCAACTGGGAAAGAAGATAAAAATGCAGATTCCTGGGGCTTACTTCAAATGATGGGGCTTTAAGCCTGGAACTCTGAGCTTCTATCTCCAAGTGACTCATTTGTACAGACATGGAAATTTGAGGAGCACTATTTGCAACTCTATTCACTTCTTTATGCAGAAATTTTATTTTTTCTGCCAGTGACAGATAAAATTTTTAAAATGTAAATAATAAACTAACATTATCACCATACCAGAGAAAAACTAAATAATATTTGAGCCAAGTAACCAAAGACTATTCAAAGGTTGCATAGCTAGTAAATGACCATGATTTGGAGGTCAACTCATACAAATTAGCTACCAGAAGCTTCATTTTTTAAAAGTCCGAATTAACAAAGATAATAAGTTTTATGTTAAAAAAAAAGGGCATGTGAATTACCACCTTCCTTAGATTTTACTTTTCACACAATGGCTTATTACAAGTTAGTCACTGTGTTAAACAGTTTATATGCACTGGTTCATGAAATCCAAAACGTAGCACTGAAGTAAGTTCCGGTATTATTATTTTAAAGGTGATGTAGTTGAGAGCTAAAAAGATTAAGTAATTTGCCCAATACTGCAGAGCTAATAACTGGTAAAGCTGTAATTTCAAGCAAGGTACTCTGACTCTAGCATATATACTTTTAATTAGTCTATACTATTTCCATGACTCAATAACCTGGTGATAGTTATTGTCAGTAACTTTATAAAAGACTGAAATTTTCATCTTAAAAATATTTGCTATACATTTCTTTATCCTAGTTGGAAAAAAACTAGAGCATATGGGTATTCAAAAGGCATGCTATTTAAAAAATAACACAATTTATCTATATATGGTGGATATATTCTTTGTTTAGATTCCAAAGAAATAACTTATTTGAAGTAAAGCTATCTTTGTTGCTGAATAGTTTGCATGAACTGTTCAATGTAATGTGTCAGTTATTCTCTCCATTATGGTGTTCAGAATGGTGGACAGTATGCACTACATATAAATTATCTTCTGAATTCAGGTAATATGCAATGCAATGCATGAAGAATATATACACCTAAATAAAGTAGTAGTTCTTTATTTTGGAATGCAGATAAAATGATGGTCTTGAATTGGTTAATGTGTGGTGCATCTGTTTAATCTTCAGAACCGTGACTTTCAAATGGGGAGTGGCAGTGGGGGGTGGTAATGGTAGATAACAGAATCATTTAGGAACCTTTTCAAGTTGTAGACACACCCTCCTCACTTCCATATCACACCCTCCTGCTCCTCAGAGTTTCTGATCAGGAGCCCACACTCTCATAGTAAGACATGTTAATGATGAGAATCTGTCATAGCCTTAAAGCATACCGAGGGAGAAATAATGAGAATCCTTGTGAAAGAATCTTCCTCAGGATTGTTTTAAAATGTAATAAAAAATCCAGTTTCTTTTTGACGGAACATACACCCATGTTGATTCATCAAACTGAAATTAGCAAAACAAAACAAACCCAAACAAAAACTCCCAAAACAAAACAGAAAATAACTTAAAGTTATGTTTTAATTGCAAAACCTTTATAGCATAGGGTGGGGTAAAAGTAGGTTTACAGTTGTTCGCATGGAAAATAAAAAAATCATTAGTTAATAATACAAGAATAAACGGTGCTTTGCACACTCACAATTGTAAACCTACATTTTGCCACACCTGGAAACACTAAAGGTTTCTATAATGGGAAGAATGACTCATTTTTCCTTCAAAACTGTATCAGGAATGGCATTATTTCTAACACTATTATCAATTATAACTGCTGTAGAAAGTGTAATCAGAATCTGGAATATCAGAGCTAGAGCGAGCTCAGTTTAATTTAGTCTAACCTTCATTTTAAAGATAAGGAACCTCAGCTCCAGTGAAGCTACCAACTCAGTTTCACTGTTGGGAAAATAACTTAATCCTCCCGACTCTTCCATCTTCCTGCCAGGCCGTACTAGGGCAAATAACGTGGAAGCAGCTGTAAAGAGCCAGATATGGAGAAGGGACAGTATAGACCCATTAAACCATTAGATCTAAGAGATAAGATTATTGGAAACTGGCATTATTTAACATGAAAGAGGTATTTGTGCAATATAAACTTTTTAGAGTGTTTATTTGGTCTTTTCCCCCCTAATATTTCCTATTTATGATTCTCCCCCTCCCCCCAACGTTCAGAGACCAAGTTACTTCTGAATTTCCTCATGGTATATTCTGTAGAATAAATATATTTCTATAGTGAAGTATAGGCAAACAAAATACATGATGTGTATGAAAATTGTCTGTGATCATTTAAAAACACAGATGTGCAGAATACACAGAAGACCAAGTCAGTCAGTATCCCTGACAGGGGGCATCTACTCATGAAAGCTTCTTGGAGGCAGGGACCACGCTGATTTGCTGTATCCAGCACTGGTATGGCATATATGATGAGCTCAAGAAATATTTAATGAATGCATATATTCAAATTTGACAAATACCAATTAGACACCTTGAATGGGCTGGACACTGCTGTACTTTGTATATGGTGGCAAACAAAATAAGACAAAGATTCCTGTCTTCACAGAGTTTACATTCTTGTGAGGAAGACAGATAACTTAGTGATGAGGGACACTTTAAAAATGTTGTCATCATATCACCCCTCACAAAACCTTGCACTGTAAGGTCTTTATTTTTTATTCTGAAGAAAATGGAGAATCATTGCAAGGTTCTGGGCAGAATAACAGGATCTGATTCAATATTTTTAAAGACTCACTCTAGTGACTCAGAAGACAGCAGTGTCAGTGGAGGTGGTAAGAAGTGATTGAATTCTGCATATTTTCTAAAGATAGAGCCAAAATGGTTTTGCTGTGCATTGGTGAGGTCTCTAGGGTGTTTTGGCCTGAGTAACTGAAAGGATGATGTTGTCATCAACCGAGATGAGAAAGGTGGTGGGAGAAACGCATTAGCTAAGAAAACAAAAATCCGTCAGTTTTAGAGAGGTTGAATTTGAGATGTTTATTAGGCATGGAGATCTCAGGTGGGAAGTTGAATACAAGAGTCTGTAACTCATGAGTCAGGTATGGACTAAAAAAATGAATTTAGAAATTGTTAGCTGGCATTCAAAGTCATGAAGAGGTATGAAGAAAGAAGAAAAGAGGACCAAGCCAAGGAGAATGAGAAGGAAAGATCAGTAATGCAAGAATACAACTAAGATGTGAAGAGTCACTACAGCCAAGTGAAGGAATAATGAAGCACTGCTCTTGAGTCTATTTCTTGCTTTGCCACAAAGTTCCTTTTGTCTTTGGGCAATTCTGAGTCTTGATTTACCTACATACAGGATGAGGGAGTTAAACGAAATAAAACTAAACATTCTTGTCATCCCAGAAATCTACCAAACGATTTATTTAGTAGAAAGAATACCTGGCTTCCAACCACAACTCCAGTTACATATATGCTCTATGCTTTGGAGAAAACCCCTTCACCTTTCTGAGGCTCAGTTAACTCTTTCATAAAGTGATGGAAGTATATTTCATCTGACAGGTATGAAAAGAAACCAAATAACTTTTATGAAACTGCTTTGCATCATGTCTAGTATTCTGCAGGCACTAATTCAATACATTTTTCATTTTATCAACCTTTCCATTAAGATAACATTTAATGATCTGGAGCTGAATTTTTGAACCAAAGAAGGAACCTGGAGGACAACAATATTTATCATTATGTTTCCAGACAAAGAAGGACAGTCTGTGCTCTAAGAATCATCCGGAGGGAGCAGGAAGTCCCTCCTTTCTTCTTGTCTCATTCTTCACCTGTTACTTTACAGAACACTTTCTTTTTTTCTTCTGTACTTAACATTTGATAGAGTGAGAGAGAAAATGGATAAGTGTAACCGTTTTGTAAGGACAACATTGTGAATATAGCTGACATCCTAAACAACTGTCAAACTACATTATGTAATATGCTAAACCAACTATGAAACTCAGTCCAAATTGAGCAGACTCAATGGAATATTTGTTCTGTTTTCAGCACCCATTATAAAGTTTTGTACATTTTGGTTTCAGTAATGACTATTATTTCCTAAAATTTAAGAGGAAGTTACATCCAAAGAGCCAATCTGTTCATGTTGTTACTGTATCCACACTGGGTGGTTTAAACTAAATTCACTAACTCGTTTACTGACTGTTTTTTCTTCTAGAAATAAAATAAGGTCAAAATCAAATTTGTCTACATTCAGCTCAATCACAGAAATTACAAAGCTTATCTTTGAAGAAGAAGGGAAAATTTTACTGCTGTTCTTCAGGAACTGACAAAAGATCACTTAACTAGTTCATTATCCTTTATACATTCGGATAAAATTTTCTGGGCCAAAATGACCCAAAAGCGTTTGCACACAGCTCACAACAATAATCTGTTAACTTCTGTCCACAAGTATGTTGGAATAAATTTAAAGATATTATCTCTTATAAATTAAGTACAGTCCTTAGAAATCTATAATCCCAATAAAGAATTTATGTAGCAAAAATTAGCATGTCTAATCATTTTTAAAAGGCATAACAACTTTTCATATATTAGGCTTTCCATAGATGTGGTGCTAGGTTCCACACTGCCTCGTAGGGCCTGGGGAAACTTTAATCAACCTGGATCCTATCTATAAACAGAAAGATCTAGGACAATGAAAAACACTTATTAATATTGATTCCAAAACTGTGGGCTCTCTGATCTGTCCCCTTATCTATGCAGAAACAGTGGTAGACAAAACAAACCCAGATGGTTACAGAGGGCTATCACCCACCCCATCCTCACTCCCTCCCCTGCCCAACAAGTTGCAAGCATTTACCCATAAGCCCACTAGAGTAAAGGGCTGTCAAAGCAGGTATTAACAAGGATTTTCAATGATCTCAGAAAGGAGTTAAAAATGGCCCTGGGTTTTATGCAAATAGAAAAGAATGCTTTTGTATTTTATGAAAATGACTTCTGAGTAGTCTAAGTGTCTTTAACTATAGCCACAGTCAAGTAGAAAATGGCCTTTAATTTCCCCAAAAGCACATGTATACCTTCACCTTTTTCACACATCCCCCAACACCCCTCCCCACCTGGCAACCATCAAAATGTTTTCTGTTTCTATGAGTCTGTTTCTGTTCTGCTTATTCCTTTATTTTGTGTTTTAGATTCCACATATAAGTGAAAGCATATAGCGTATATCTTTTTCTGTCTAACTTATTTCATTCAGCACAAAACCCTTTAGGTACATCCATGTTGTTGCAGATGGTAGGATTTCATTCTTTTTTATGGCTGAGTCATATTCCATTATATATTGGACATTTATGTTGCCTTCATATCTTGGCTATTGTAAATAATGCTGCAATGAACCTATGAATGTGTATGTCTTTTGGGTTTCTTTGGATAAATACCCAGAGGTGGAATTTCTGGGTCCTTTTTTGTCTCTTGTTATAGCTTCTATTTTAAAGTCTATTTTTGTATAAGTATTGCTATCCCAGATTTTTGTTCGTTTCTATTTTCATGAAGTATCTTTTTCCATCCCTATACTTTTTAGTCTGTGTGTATCTTTCAACCTTAAGCGAGTCTCTTGGAGACAGCCTATGTAAGGGTCTTGTTATCCATTCAGCCACTGTAGTCTTTTGATTGGAGCATTTAATCTATTTGCATTTAAAGTAATTATTAACAGATATGTATTTATTGCTATTTTACTACTTATATTATTGACCTTTTCTTCTTCTTAAAGAAGACCCTTTAACAGGGGGAGAGGACTCTTTTAAAAATATATACTTTTATTGATTTCAGAGAGGAAGGGAGAGGGAGAGAAAGATATAAACATTAATGATGCTAGAGAATCATTGAATGGTTGCCTCCTGCACGCCTCCTACTGGGGACCAAGCCCACAACCAGGGCATGGGCCCTGACCTGGATCGAACAGGTGACCTCTAGGTGCAGGGACCGACGCTCAGCCACTGAGTCACACTGGTGGGGTGGGAGAGCCGGTGCCTGGTTTCCTCTGGACTTTCCCCGTGGGCCTTTTCCCTCTGCTGTTTTTGCTTTGTACCTTTTCTTTGGAAGGCACCTTACAATGAAGGTGTGCGTTATAACGTAAGGTATCCGTTCCTTGATTATCACTATATGCTGAATTCTTTGAGTCCACCCAGTGAATCTCCTAACCTGGGAATGGTCTTAGAGACTCTGGACACATGAGGAATAGCCATTTGGCTGACGATCAATTTTCCTTCATGTGAATGTGAATTTTCCTCCAGAAAAAAAAATTAACTAACTCTTTGATCATTCTCTATATGCATCTGTTTACAACTTTATTTTTTATACAGTGTTTCCTTATACATTTTTGGTGCTCATTAAAAATGGAATAATATCTACTTAATATATAATGAAGTTAACAACTTTTATTAAATTACATAAGTCAAGGGCTCTAAAGTTATGGTTTCTCTAATGGCTGTTCCTTGACTGACTTATTTCCAAGTATCATTTTTGAACACAATATTAACTTTCATATTTCCAAGAATAATGCAGCCAGATAGAGTTGCTATGGAAACCATAACTGATTCTTGTCATACAGTATATGCTACTGAGCACGAAATTTAAAGACTGCAGAAACTCAGCACATATATTGTTAGGATGAGGCACAAAATGCAGGAATTATAAGACTTTTCTGTTCATGTGCATTTTAAAACCTGAACCTTAATGTTGCATGAATAATTTGACATTCAAATACCTCCTCTTTTGTTTTTTTTTTAAAGGCAAATATGTGTAGGAGAGAATCTCACAAGTTGATTGATCATCTTTCTGTATATTTAAAAATACCAGTTTGAGTTACAATATTGTAATAGAGACAGTACCTAACAATCTAATGTTCAAATATATGTACGTTAGTGAATTAATCACTTCATTAAATACAGTTTATTTTAACTTGTATAGGCCACTGATATCTATAATCTTTATAACCTGGTTTCAGAATGGTAAATATAATCAACATAAAATGTTGCTACATAAAATAATAATATACATTTTTTAAAATTAGAAAAATTCTGGATGCAAGTATATTTTTAAGTGACATATTGCATCATCAAAACCATTAAAACATTGTAACTACAAATATAGCATTTACAAATAAAAGGCCATAATTGGATTTAAAAAAATATTTTTTTTATTTATTTCAGAGAGAAAGGGAAAGGGAGAGAGAGAGAGAAACATCAATGATGAGAGAGAATCATTGATCGGCTGCCTCCTGCATGCCCCCTACTGGGGATCGAGCCCACAACCCAGGCATAGGCCCTTGACTGGAACCAAACCCGGGGATAACACTTTTGCAATATGGAGAGAGGTACATCTACTTTGGATTTCAGTGTTGAAACAGATGGTTTTATTGGGGAGTGATGAAGATGATTTTATATTCACATAATGCAGATCCTAGAGATCACTTAATGGCTATATTCTGCTCTCAGGAGTTCTATTTTAATTGAGGAAAGAGACCAAGGAATAAAAATAACTTTATAATATCCAATATGGGGAGAGACAATCTGGCATCTTCAGTCAAAAGCAAAACACCCTATCATATTTCTAAATAAATGAAGAAAAAAATAAAATATTGTCATAGGACAAACTTTTATGTTGCTACTCTTCTAAGGTGATTAGGATGTGAACTGTTATGATTTTTAGAATATATGCAGATTTAAAATGTAAGCTAATATTGAATCCTAAATGTTAAAATATGGCATGAAATAAAAACATACTCATGAACAGCTGAAAACAATGTCATGCAGTAGAGAATGGCTGGCAAACCGAGGCCAAGTCAGACAGATGAAGATATATTTGTTTTCACTAAAACAATCTTTCAAAGTAAATGGAATTTACTTGTGACAGCATCCTTGTCGGATAGTCTTATTCCTTTTAGGAAGCTAAGCATAAATAAAAGCAATATAGTGAAGATTCAGGAACTTTGTAATTACCAGCAATTGAATTATTTGGAATTATTATAGTTCTGCATTCTTAGTCTTTGGATTGGCAAAATATGCTCCTTCCATTCAGTGATTTTTAAGTATCTTAGTTCTCGCATCATTCTTCATATGACCTTTGGTTTTTATTCTCTCTTGGGAGTTTACATAATTACTTTTCAAATTCTTAAAAAACAAATCACTTCCTCCTCTACGAATTTTTTTTGATGTTTTCTTTTGTTCATTTCAAAGGCTCTTTTACTGTGACTTTAACATTCTGCTTAGTGGAAACAATTACAAACATAAGAAATGTGAAGTCTAGAGTGTTACCAAAGTAACAAGGGCAGCACTGATACTTCATGACTTAAAATACTTCCCTCCGCCTTTCTGTAAAATTTTCACTGCCCATCTTTAGTTTATTTATCTGTAAAAGGTATTTATTTTTCACAAAAATTTCCCCATAAAGTACATTTAAATATAACTGAAAAATCTTTTGGCCCCAGTACACTGCATATGCACTATGAGATAAATTTGGGTCTTGGTAAAAAAATTAAATTACTAGGTTATGGACATTTAGGTTGCCTTCTTAACACTGCAACTTTTAAGTGAATTTTACGTTCACTGATGCTGACTGTCAGCTTTCATACTAAATGTAGAGTGTGAACCTGGCTGGGCTACAAAGAAATACAGACTCTTCCTCTACCTCCTTCTAGATTCTTTAGGTTTATTAGGTTAATCTCTGTCTTAAAAGGTCACAAAGTACAAAGAAGTCAACTACATCACATCTCAGGGTGATGTCATGTCAAGATTAACGCCCTATTCCTGGTCACATTCTAAATGGGGCTATGTAATCTAAAAAACAAAACAAAACAAAAATCCCCACAGATAAACAGAACAAACTCTGTGTAAAAATAGCAAAAGGGAAAAATAAAAAATCCCTTTCCATAAACTTTATCGTAAATATAGAAGGCCTTCTTCTGGGGATTTTAAGTTACTCTTTCTTTGCAATATAGTAGAAAGAATCAGGCTCATTTCTATTAAAATTGACTGTAATATCTTTTAAAAAGACCTGCAGTATGAGCCAAGGCAAGAGCGAATGACTAACTCTAAACAAATGCTTTGGAAACAAAACTAGGAATTATAAATGTAAAAAAAAGAGAAGGTTTATGGAGTAATTACAAAATGTCAAATACTATGACAATAAATCTACTGATGGTCAAGAAAAATTAGTTATTTCCATTTTTGCTAAAGATAAATGACAATTATAATCACAATGAACATGAATAATTGTTTACATAAATTCTATGAATTTCTATGTTAAGAATATCTATTTTATATTTACTCTCAATTTTGTGGTGTATGACGTAATTCAAACAAGAAGTCTTTCCTGAAAAAGCAAGAGCACATTTTTAAAAAGCCCCTGAAACATCTCTCCACGGACACAGCACATGAAATGACTAACCATTTTTATTTATTTGAAGGAATACTCAGGATTAGGGCTATGATGCTGTGTTTTGCAAGTGATAAAATTACTAAAACTAGAAAATGTTTTATTATTTTGCTAATGTATTTATCAACATGCCCTTTTTTCTTAAGAGACTTTGATAATTTAACATTTATGCTATTATCTTTAATGAATGCTAGATACAAGGGCAGCAACTCTGAACATTTCCATATTTTTTGAAGTTAGGGATAATATGATATCAAATGGCTTCAATCTATAAAGCTTAAAATTCATGTACAGAAATAATGAATAACAGAGGAATAATAAAATGTATTTCTTACCTTTCCAGAAACAATCTTTTCATAAATCTGAATTGGTTGATCTGCAAAGAATGGGGGGTAGCCAGCTGCCATTTCATAGATTAACACCCCTAATGCCCACCAATCCACTGCCTTATTGTAGCCCTAAGAGAAACGAACACCAAATGTCAATTAGTATACACTCTGCAGAGAATGAAGTCATTGATGACTTCAAAATGACCTTCAAGCATGGGACATTTTTTTTCAAAAGCAGTTACTGAGTTATTCAGGATAGAATAAAAAAATGAAAAAAACGTATCAGGTCAGGTTTAAATTAAATATAGGAAACTTTCTAAATATTGAAATTGGATATTAGAAAATATTATTAAGTCTTCTTTCTAAAATCATTAAGAATATTACGGACAATAAAATATTCCCTATTCACTTGCAATACTGTAATTGTTGCATAACAATAGGAAGGGAGTATGACCAAATTACCCCTTGAAGTCCACTTTAGGCCTATGATCTTTTGAACCAGGTTTTCTAGAGAATGCTAGGAATGTCAAAAGTTTTGAAGCAAAATAGTAGATATTGCATTTCATAATAAGTAATGGAGTTGACTTCAGAATATGCTTATCGTTGGATTTTAGGAGAGTAAGTATACTAAGGAAAGTCCCTTCCACTTCACAAGATCTTATTGTAGCTAAACACTTAATTTGGAACCCAATAAATATAAACGTTTAAGTATACTTTATTGACTGTATTCCTTCTCATCTCTAAAAGGTATACAGAAAAGATAATTCATAGGGTGTTAGAGGACTGACTGTATCTAATGAAAGGAAACAACGTATATAACAAGTGCCTTGAGTGTGCACAGCACATATCCTGAAAGGGCGCTGTGAACCAAATATACAATGCTAAGGTTATTTGTACATGGGTTGTTCATTCATTTTACATTTACTAAAATTAAGATATAGAAGTATTTATGAAGTTCAAATATTAGCATGTTTACATAACGTTTGTTATCAACAATGATCAGTGTCAATTGGCACAAAAGATTATGAAAGAATAACCTGATCACGGAGAGGAATGAGCTGAGTTCTTGCCAGATCTTTGGTTAAGTGTATCCTCTAATTATCTTCACCACGCCCCACATTTCAACCTTTTCTCAAAATTTTAGCTTTCCAAACTATTTAGTTTTCAAATTATGAGCTAAAATATAATACTATAAATAGATATTTTTTTTCTTTTCATTTTTGTTCTGCTTCTGCATGTTTTTTAAAAGGGAGAGACTAGTATAATTGGAATAGCACTTTGTCTTGCTAATAGAAATAGGCATTAACTTTGTTTAACTCTTTTAATTCAACTCACTAATGCAGTCATTCATTACAATATTTTTATTATAATGAAAGCATGTATGTTGAACAAGATTCTTTTACTAAACTTTGATTTCTATGTTGTAGATTGTGTGCTAATGTTCATAATAAATGTGCCATGTTTTTAATGCCTTAGATATAGAGAATGAAAACAAATCAATAAGAAAAACTAAATTACAATAAATAGGCAAAGGACATGAAATAATAATTCATATACACACAAAGAAATACCAAATGGCTATAAGTATTAAAACAAATCTAATAAAAACATGAGGCTTAAAATATTATTTATTGCCTATTAAATTAGTAATGATTTAAAAAATAAGAATACACAATGCTGGAGAGAGTGTGGTGAAATAGGCACTCTCATATACAGCTGGCAAGAGTATAAAATGTTGCCATCTTTTTGGAAAGCACTTTGGCAATATGTATCAAGAGGCTCAAGAATTTATCCTAAAAATAATTTAAAATGCAGAAAAGCTATATACAAAGACCATTATCTCATTTATAAGAGGAAAAAAATGAAAAAGGAAACAACTTGAAAATTCAATGATAGAAGAATGGTGAAATATTTCGTGGTTACATTTGCAAATAGCCATTAGAATGATACTTGTTATTCAAGTGAAAAAAAGCTGAATACAAAATTATACATTCACTATATCTCAATTATGATAACATGCATAAAAATTATATAAAAGTGTTTTTTTTAAGGCTGCCTCTGGGTGGAGAGATTATAGTTTTTTTTAATTGTTTCTTTACATATTTCTGTATTTTCTGAATTTTGTACAGGGAACATTTATTACTTTTACAATATATATACATTTTAAAAGTTTTGGCACTTATTCTGTCATCGTATTACAAGGTGGGGCAAAAGTAGATTTACAGTTTTGAGTACATGAAACAGAGTTTATTCCTGTATTATTATTTATTACTTATTATATTATTTTGCATATGAACACAACTGTAAACCTACTTTTGTTATACTCTGTATTTGTTAAGTATAGTTAAAAAAGAAATGTGTTAATAGCAATGATATTTTGATTATAAAAAACTAAAAGATCAAGTGCGAAAGATGCATATATGCCTAACCAATGGACACAGAAAATAGTGCTGTAGGCCTGGGGTAGGGGGCTGGGGTGCGGGGGTGGGAGGGGGGGGAGACAGGGTGTCAATGCAGGGGAAAGGGGGACATTTGTAATACTTTAAACAATAAAGATAATTTAAAAAAATAAAGTGTGAAAGATAATGAGAGAAAGCTAAAATAAATCTTTTTTATTCTAACACGTCTATAGGCTAGCCATTTTCAATTATTCAGGGGGTAGGTATTCAGTTTCTAAATATTGAGGTATGTGGCTTATCCCTTCCTCTTTCCTTGTTCCTATTTGTGCCCAGTTATTGTTAATTTCTCCTTTCTAGCTTTCTCCACCAAAGAATGGCAGTGGAAAAGAGAAGTTAAACCGTTCTTTCAGATACGAGTACACATTTCTCTCACCACATTTTCACTGTTTGAAGAAGTAGAACTGTCTTCAATAAGACTGTAATTATTCAATTGCTATGATATTTCTATGCTTAAACTGAAATTAAAACACAATGAACGTATATTTCTTGTAAGTGGTAAAGTTGAAACAAAGAACTGACGACTAGCGCATATCATCTTTAGATTTGCCTCTTGTGACTGCTCTCCTGTGACTGGGAATGATTATGGAAAAGCTATGCTTCCAGCTTCAAAACATGGATCTAGAGGTCAGATTTATTAACACTGTTTGCATTAGATTCAGAGTTAAAATGGACAGTTTATGGGATTAGTGTTAGACTCTATTTTTTTTTAATAATTATGCACAAATAGATTTAAATTTATAATTCAGATTAAATAAAAGTATAACATTAGGACTCAGGGATCCTCAAACTTTTTAAACAGGGGGCCAGTTCACTGTCCCTCAGACCGTTGGAGGGCCGGACTATAGTTTAAAAAAAACTATGAACAAATTCCTATGCACACTGCACATATCTTATTTTGAAGTAAAACAACAAAACGGGAACAAATGCAATATTTGTATTTGCGTGTGGCCCGCGGGCCGTAGTTTGAGGGCCCCTGCATTAGGTCAATAGACTGTTTTCATAGAAGTCCACTCTGACACATGCCTTCTGTCTCTACGTCTTGCGTAATGACAGTGTAAGCATACCTTGCTGAGGATTATTTCTGGAGCCAAGTATTCTGGAGTGCCACACAATGTCCAAGTTCTGCCTTTAACTCTTTTGGCAAACCCAAAGTCTGTGACCTACAGAAGGAAAAAAAAGCACAAAACTGTGAACATTATTACTTCACAATAAAGGTATTTGTTGTACTGAAGTTGAAAGTTTAAAATCAGGGTGAAAAACAGAACCAGATAAAACAAATTAATTAAATGGAACTGAGGCTAATCTATGAGGGCCACTATTTAGTGAATATAGTTGAAACAACCCAATGCTGAATAACATTTCCCACCTCTAACCCAGGAGCAAATCAACAACAACAACAACAACAACAAAAGTCTTAATAAAAATGAAGGAGTGCTAGAAGTGTTCCTTAACTCCAGCATGTCCTTTGCCATTAATTATCTCATCAGAAGTGCAGCAGCATCCCTGGGGAGACCTGGTAAATGTGTAAAAAGGGACGCTCCCAATCCATCAATAGCAGAAACGGAAAGAAAACACTGTCACCAGTCCAGATTTGGCAGCTGCACTGTAGTATAAAAAGCATGGACGCTGGGGACAGACCGGATTCAATTCTGATTCCACCTGCGTGACCTTGCTATGCCTTAGTTTCATCAGCCTTAAAATGAGGATAACAACCGTATTTGCACTTCATGGCATTATCAGAATTGAAAGAGAGGATACAGCCCTGCTGGTGTGGCTCAGTGGTTTAGCATCGACCCAGGAACCAAGAGGTCACGGTTCGTTTCCCAGTCAGGGCACATGCCCGGGTTATGGGCTCAATCCCCAGGAGGAGGCAGTGGATCGATGATGTTCTCTCTCATCAATATTTCTCTTTCTCTATCACTCTCCCTTCTTCTATCTCTAAAACTCAATAAAAAATAAATAAAACAAAACACACAAAAAACAATGATTCTCTAAAAAAAAGAGAGAGAGAGACGATACATAAAAAAACATTTGGAATAACGCATGGCACTAAATGAGTGCTCACAAATTTAGCTATTACTAATTCTTTATGCAGGAGTCTGTGCTCGGTTCACAACCACAGATTACAGGAGATGTAAACGCGGTCTATCCTTGAGGGGACTGTTTGTTCTCTGGAATAGCACCGGAACCATAAGCTCTGTTTAAGATATTGGGGAAAAGCTATAGTCTTCTCAAAGAAAAAAACATCCCAATATTGGCAGTTGTCAAATACGTACAACTTGTTACCTAGTATTATCTCAAAGACATTAGATATAGTGTGTTCAGCTCATACCTGGATATAACCTTGGTGGTCAATTAGGAGATTTTCAGGTTTTAGATCTCGGTAGATGAGGTCTAGTGAGTGGAGGTACTCAAACGTTAGCACTATCTGAGCTGCATAGAACCGGGCGTGGGGCTCGCTGCAAAGAAACAAAACATTGGATTTCTGTAAAACGGGTTAACACATAGCAATCACTAGATTATACAAAAAATTAATATGGAGTTGAGATAATTTGGGAGTAAAATGTATTTTTTTAAAACTGTGTAAATAATCTTGTTAATTTCCAAATATTTAGTAAATCTCTAAATTGTCTTCAAATAATGCTTTGATATGATTAGTGAGAATCATACATTGAAGAAAAATCTAACTTTCAAATTGTCATCATATGTTAAATTATTATTGGCTATCGTAGAAGATATTGATGTTTCTGTAATTATGTCTGACCTTAAGGATGACTGAAAAGCAAATGTGCCAATTAGATCGTCTGTCACGGTCATCGCCACTGTTGTGGGTTCCATTTACATTTCTCATACATTTCATGTGCTTAAAAGATTTTTGTTACATAGGAGAGTTCTTTACTTGAAATTATCTGTTGATTATTGCCATTTTTACCTAATCTGTTCTTATTACAAAATGATATATGCTCATTATAGAAAAAAATATAATATTAATGAAAAGCAAGACATCCATAATCCCATCCAGAAACCATAGATAAAATCCTGGAGTCTGAATTTCCAATCTTCTATGTATGTTTACACAGACACATAAACACAGGTATAAGCTGTATATTTGTGTAAATATGTACAATTCTTACAGACATAGATGAGATCAACTGATAGATCAATGTGACTTTGATGCCACATTCTGAGTATTATTCCAAAAAGATGTACTGACTTTTCAGTCTGAGTTTCTATTTCATCACCTACTGTATACACTGAATTCTGCTAATCTGCCTGACAAATTGCAATGACTTTCAGATTTGTGTCCTCAGTGAACAACGTTAACTAGGAATAGAATTTCCCTCAAGACCATTGGCATGAATTTGATCTAGTAGGACCAGAAATATAGATTAATTTCAAAAAAGGATTACGTATGCTGCTCTTTTTGCTTATCACGATATTTTCTAGGTAGTAGCCTCATACACATCAGGTGCTCAGTAAATATTTGTTGAATGAATAAATATGTAAAGAAAAATACATGTTGGGGGCAATAATTTATAACACCCTTCCAGTTTCAGCCCCATCTCATCAACACTGTCACAATTGACATATGTTGTATGATAAGGAATGAAATCCAAGTTTATCATCGTGTTTTTATGAACCTAATTACCACCATAAGTCCTGTTTGAACTCACACTTATATGTTAGTTACACCAATATATAATGTACTGAAAGAAGCTGGACCTATTCTTGGTTTCAGTTTCATTCTATTAGTGATTACTAATGAACAGTAGTAGCTTACAAACTATTGCACACAGTAAAGATAGCAACCTATAACTTATTTAAATAATTGTGTAGCCTTTATTTGTAATAACCTAATGAGGTACAGTACATATATATTATATATGTATTTTTAAACCTTAACATAGTAACAACATTAAGGAGAATTAAATTTGTGCAAAACTAACTCTCATAATTACATCACCATGTTATCATCTTTTCTATATATTGCCTTTTTTTATCCTTATCCTTACACAAACCTCTTCCTTAGAATTGTGTAATATTTGTTCAATAAATACTGATATGTTTAAATTCAATTAATGTTTGCATTTCTGGAAATTCTAATAATAGATTTCAAACAATACTTACTAATGGTAGAATATTTACATTGGTATCATAGTGCTTTTATTTGATTTTCAAAAGCAGTATGTGGCCTCTTAGTAATATTTCCATGTAATTCTCCATACAGATAAAATATTACTAAATTGAATGAAATAAATTTTTACATTGATCATCACTTAAAAATTTGTGTTTTTTTTTAAAAACACACACAGCAAGATTTAAGGAGAGTAAAGTATTAGTTACCTGAACCTGCCAATTCTTCTTAGATGTGAAAACATTTCACCCCCAGGGACATATTCCATAACCATATATAAATTAGAATTATCCTATAAACAAATAGGAAGGATAAATAAAGCAAAATATTTTAAGGTAGCACCATGTTCAATTAGAAAAAGACACATAAAAGAAACCCACCTGGTGGATTACTAACATTGGGAACTAAAGATTAAATAAAAAATGTTCTAACTTTTCTCCCTTGGGGTACTCATGTTTCCCCCCTAGTATTCTTCTACTATTTATTCTAGGATTTTTGCTGTTCTTGCTCTTGAAGGGAACACTTAACTTTTAAACAATTAAACAGCACAGTAATAACTTAATGTTATAGTGTATGCAGAGGAATAACTAGGTCAAAAAACAATTTGCAAAAGTTAGTAAGAACATTTACATTTTATGTACTACATTAGGTCAGAGAAATTAAGGATTTTTAACATCATCAGGAATTCACAGGTCTTTATTTTACTTAAAGAATAAAGGAGGAAAAAGATTAAAATGCTTCATATGAATCAATGTTGCAGAGAGGTGCCAAGTATCAGTCTAAGGAACTGAAAATCTGCCAACTTAAAGAACAAATCTTTTGAAAGTTTGAGACACTAGAGCGGAGGGTCAAAGTCTGTTCTAACTCATATGAATGAAAAGACTAGAGCACAAATTACTAAATGAAAAAAGATGGTGAGATTGTGTGGCAGAAAAGGCTCTGGAGAAAAACAAGATATGTAGGTGTGCTGATTTGCCTCATTAAAATATCACTACGGATTTTGGTAAATTGAAATTTTTATTTTATACTACAGCCTCATGAAAAATTACACATTTTCCTTAACAAATTCCACAGGGAGAACCAAATCTTTTTTAAAAAACAAAACAAAACTCCATGTTTACCACCTAGTTTAGAATCCTATTATAGCTTTATATTTTTAAAAATTATGAGATGATAATATTTTATTTGGATATTAATAAAGTTTACCTTAAAAGAATACTCCAGTCGAACAAGAAAAGGAAAATTTACTGCCTGTAATATTCTTTTCTCATTCAAAGTATGCTCTATTTGCTTCAGTTTAACAACCTGTAATTGAGAGATAAATATATTACATGCATTTAAATGAAATTTAAGTTACTATAATTTTATAAAAAGAAAATGAAATAAATGTTTTTCATAAATAATGAACTTGGATAAAACAAAATCACTAGAGTTGGACAAGGATGATAGTAATAATTACCAATGAGGTTTACTACGTTTAAATCCTTACTGAGGATTTAAAACTTGGTCTTAAAATGGCAAACTACGATTTTCAGGAAAGAAGCAAGAGCTAAGAAGAATTAGAATTATAATACCTGAATAAATACAAGAATAAGTCCTGAAAATTCAATTTGCACAGCTACAAAAGAGGATACACACTAAATATTGGCAACAACAACAAAAAAAGTCTATGTCTTTATATCAAATAGATCATTTAGAATTAATCAAGCTTTCTCTGGGTTGTCTACTCAATCATGTACATAGCAGAGGACAGCAACTTATCCTAGCATTAAGAAGACTGATTCTACCCTACCTGTGATCTATTTTTAATTTAAGAAAAGGTATCTTTAGGGAGATAGAAATAATTATTTTGCATGTGTGTAAATCATGTGTGATAGAGGCTTATGTGGGATAATAATAGAATTCAAGAAGTTGAACATGGAAAGAAAGGCAATTAAAAAAAGGAACCCTCGTGCACTGCTGGTGGAAATGCAGACTGGTGCAGCCATTGTGGAGAACAGTATAGAGTTTCCTTAAAAAACTAAAAATGGAACTCCCATTTGACCCAGTGATCCCACTTCTAGAAATATATCCCAAGAAACTAGAAACACCAATCAGAAAGGATATATGCACCCCTATGTTCATAGCAGCACAATTCACCATAGCTAAGATTTGGAAACAGCCTAAGAGCCCATCAGTAGATGAGTGGATTAAAAAACTGTGGTACATCCACACAGTGGAATACTATGCTGCTGTAAAAAAGGAGTTTTTACCATTTGCTACAGCATGGATGGAACTGGAGAGCATTATACTAAGTAAAATGAGCCAGTCAGAGAAAGATAGATATCACATGATCTCACTCATTTATGGAATATCATGAACAACATAAACTGATAAACAAAAACAGATCTAGAGACAGAGAAGCATTGATCAGACTGTCAAACCTCAGAGGGAAGGTAAGGGAGGGTGGGGGTGAGAGGGAGAGATCAACCAAAGGACTTATATGCAAGCATATAGGCCTAACCAATGGACACAGACATGAGGGGGGTGAGGGCATGAGTGAGGGGATAGGGGGTAATGTGGGGATAAGGACACATATGTAATAACTTAATCAATAAAGAAATTTAAAAAAGAAAGGCAATTAAAGCTATCACCCAGTAATTAGTATATACAATTATAGTATAAAAATAATTAACTAAGAGCCAGAAGATTTGTGTCTAATCTAGGTCTTCTATTCAACCAGTTTTGTGACTTTGGAAATGTTACTTTAATTCTTAGAATATCAGGTTTTTTTAAAATCTGTAACATGAAGTGGTTGGATCACCACTGTCAACATTCTAACTAGTTACAGAACCAATCAGTCCATTCTTATCACGATAAACTATTTAACACTACCTGGATAAGTAGTATTGCTTTGTGCTTACTATTTTTTAATATACTATTTTTCTTTTGCAATTTCAGGTTCACAGTAGAACTGAGTGGAGGGTACAGAGACGTCCCATATACCTCCTTCCTCCACACATGCATAGCCTCCCATGATCAACACTCCCTACCAGAATGGTAAACCTATTACACTCAGTGAACCTACAATGATGCATAGTAGTTTACATTAGGGTTCACCCTTGGTATTCTACATCTATGGATTTGGACAAATGTATAGTGACAGGTATCCACCATTATAATATCAAACAGAGTAGTTTCACTGCCCTAAAAACCCTCTGTACGCCATCTACTCATCCTTCCCTCCCCACTAACCCTTCGCAACCACTGATCTTTTTATTGTCTCCAGAAAGTCATATAGTTGGAATCATACAGTATGTAGCCTTTCAGATTGGCTCCTTTCACTAAGTTATATGCATTTCAGTTTCCTCCATGTCTTTTCACGGCTTGATAGTTCATTTCCTTTTAGCGCTGAATAATACTCCATTGCCTGAGTGTACCACAGTGTTTATTTTTGCATATTATGATATAGCAGGTTTTTTAGTTAGGCACAGACAATGTGTTGCCTTATGAAATAGGTAATAAAATCTGCAACAGAGAGGCTTTCTGAATTACAGTCCTAAGTCAACTATGCATATATGGGGCATAACAATTAAATAGACACAAAGACGAGAGAGTGTTTGCCTTCATGCTGCATAAAATCTGTCTGGAAGTATGATGCATGAATACGTGAATAACAATACAGAACTGCCAAGTGAGAGTTATGTATAGTGTTCAGAAGGGAAAATATACAAAGGTAAGCCAGTCTGAGTGCTAGTCCATTGGGCTAGAGCTTAGGACAGCACCTCTCAAACTTTGGGAATGAAGTCTCCCTAAAAGGCAGAGAAAATTTAACAAGTACCCCTAGGGGTTTTATCCATGTTTTATTTCAAAATTCATATATCATGTTTACTTCCTAATATTTCTGGTGGTTTAAATACATATATTTAAAAGCATTAAAAAATGATTGTCAGCGATTTTTTTTTTTTTTTAGCCAAGCACTTGAGGAGTTTTTAATAAGGAAGATAGGTCATATATCATCACATACTCCCTTACCCGACCCAGCATAGCACCATATACTTCTGTGGGTCCAGTTTCCATCAGAGAACTGGACTATAGAGGACAAGTGGGGGAATAGTGTGAAGTAAGACTGGGATGGAGTTAGGGAGAAAATTATGAAGGCTTTGAAAGTAGGCTGCAGAGTTCTGACTTCATGTAATAAACATTAGGAAGCCTTCTGAGTGAGATGATATGATACGATAAGAAATATTTGTTGACAATGAAGAAGGTCAATTAGTAGAAGGTGAAAACTGATACTGTGGAAATTAAGACGTTACTGTGAAAGTCCAGGTACTATTAGTGAGGGGCCAAGTCGGTGGTGGCAGGAAAGATTTCAGGGAAAACAAATGCCTTTGAAAGGAAAAATTAACATGGAGTGTAAGAATAGAAATCAGACAAACCCAGGTCAACTTCTTGGTTCCTCTCACTAGCTGTCTGACTTTGAAAAGATTACTTAAACAGAGAGGTTCTTGGCTTAAAGGGGAGATGAATGTTACACAATGTTGTGAAGATTCACTGATATAATAAATGTAAAGTGACTTGTAATGCTTGACAGATAATACGGAATAAAGAAATGGGATTTCCTTAACCCATTGTACGCCATAAGCTTCTACAGACGTAAGCGGTGGACCTTCCCCACACACCACGTGCGTCTATAGCCGCAAACCTCGTGTATCAACTCTGGTCGCCCAATTTTAAAATCAGACTTGTTAGTGACATCTCTGGGTTTGTAAAGAAAAGTATGGTAACTTAAATTCGTAAATATTCAGCACATATGGAAGAAATGGGGATGGTTTCCATTTAGGATGAGTGGCAGTTAACTGGTTAATTCCTGTGCTGATCTATTCCCCTCACCTCATATACCCTAAGATAGGAGAAGCCGAAAAGAATCAATTGAAAGACCTGAGACTTTATGAACAAAAAAGGTTATTATTTTGTTACTTAGTTTTAGAAAATTAAAGTAAATAAACTTGAAAAAAATCAGAATATAAAGTCTTTGTCCTAAGTCTGAATAGATCCAGAACAATGCCACAGAGCAACGGTTTTCAACCTCTCCTGGCACACATAAGCTAATTACTAAAATTCTGCGGCACACTAAAGAATATTTTTTGCTGATTTGACAAAAAATGTATAATTCTGAATCATTCACACTGGACAGCTATTGTTGTGTTGGCTGTGGTCATTATTTTATTTGACAATCTAAGGGAAAAGAGGTCAGCGCCCCTGACTAAAGAGTCAGGCACTGCACGTTTTAAAAATACTTGTGGCATGCGCCCAGGTTGAAAATCGCTGCTGCAGAGAAATGACTTAAAATGGTAGCTATTCTTCTGGGAAATACTCTCTCACCACGATTTATTCACAAGGTAGCCTTCTCAGTAACTCACTTAACAAGTCACTGTCTTAGAAAATGTTTTACAGTGTAAAAATACGTTTTGTAATCCTTTTAATATTTTATGACTAAAGCACATCTAGTTAATTCCTTAAGGAAGGTAACATAAAATATTAGGGGCTATACAGATAATAACAATTTAATGACAGATTTAATAATATAAATTCGAAGCATTTTGTTGTTGTGCTACCAACACAAGCACACAAATCGCGTGCCCTCGCTGACACCCAATTACGTCATCTAGAAAGTTAGGGGAAGCACTAGCTGCTCTTTTAAGAGCTCCGTGTTCGGATTATACAGATTAGAGCAAAGCGCCCAAGGATGAGCTGAAGGTTGGATGAGGGTGCACTGGGCGAGTGTACAGAACACGACACAGAGAAGGAATCATCCAAAGATTGGTAGACAGAAGGAAAAAAATAAACAGAAAAAGGCACATTAAAAAAAAAAGGAGGTCAAAGAGGCAGGAGCATAATTAGAAGAGAATGGGGATCCAGAAATCCACGGTCAACACAGTTTCAAGGGAGTGGTCAACACGGTTGTTGTCACATAAGACAAGCAAAAAGAGTCCGCTGGACTTGGTCATTCGGACACTGGATTGGTGACCTGTGGCGGAGACATTTTAGTGGAGTAGCACAAGGTAAGAGATAAAGAAGGGAGCAGCTAAATCATTGTGAGTTACAGAATTAATAGGAAGTGAGTTAGGAATAGAGTGATTAAACTATTTTTTTCAAGAAGCATGGTTAGAAAAGGAAGTAGACAAAGATGCACAATCCTGCGTGTGTGTGTGTGAGTGTGTGTGTGTGTGTGGGGGTGTATTTAATTTTAGAGAGAGACTCAATAAGCCTTTACTCATTTCATGTTACAGGTTAGCTTTGTTTTTTGATTTAAAGCAGAGATTGGATCAGAACCACAGACCAGTCTAGCGCTGTGCTGTCCAAAATGGTAGCCACTAGTAACATGTGGTTTTTTAACACTGGAAATGTGGTAACCTGAATGGAGATGTATTGTAAATGTAAAATATACACCAGAAATTGAAGACTGGTATGCCTCAAATATCTCAGTAATTTTTATATTAATTACATATTGCAGTGATAATGTCATGGATACATTGCACTAAACAGAATCTATTATTAACATTAATTTCAACTATTGCTTTTTATTTTTTTTAAATGAAGATACTAGAAAATTTTCTTATCTATATATTCCAGTAAGCCAAAATGTGATTACTAAGAAAATAGAAGCTTAATATTTAAAGCATGAAGAATTCAGATATCCTGATTATTTATATATACCAATACGTGATAAACACTTAAAAATTACTTTTAATTTTTAACTGAGATACAATTGACATAAGATATTAGTTTCAAGTGTAATGATTTGATTTTTAATAGTATGTAGGTTTTCAAGTTTTTACTGCTTTAATTGACATTTTTAATTAAGCAAATGCAATCATCTTAAACAAGAGGGCTTCTACTGTCAATTAAAATGTCATAAAATAAAATCACTAAATTTCTGTTACCTTAATCTAAGGATCAAATAATTTATTCCTGTATTTTTCCACAAGGCAGAATATAGTAGAGAAGCCTGTTCTTTACATGCTAAATTCAATATTTTGTTAGTAAACATACACATACCTATTATGTATAAATAGTTATTGAAATAATGTTCCCCTATATACTAAAACTATAACTACAGTATCATACAGTCATAATAACAAGAATGACAACTAAATGCAACAATAATATTCTTTGAAGGTGCAAATATTTAAGTCATTATATTGCATCTATTTAATAATGTAGCTGATAAAACTGAAGTTTACCCTTCAAGTAAATGACAACGCAAACACTAACCTTCTGCTTATCTAGGATCTTCATGGCATAATACTGCTCAGTGGCTTTGTGTTTCACCAACATGACTCTTCCAAAGGAACCTGTTCCAAGGGTTTTTTTCCTTTCAAAATCCTCCAGCCCGGCATTATTCTACATATGCATACAAAATAAAATAAGCTTTAAATTTAGAAATTCTCGTAAGAATATGATGGCAATAGATTTAGTGATAATCAAAATAGATAATTTAATTTATTAACCATCCATTTAAAAATAACATGAAAGGCTACTGAAATTCCAAGTTATTGGTTCTATTTTTTCTTTTGAATAAAAAACTAATATTTGAGAATTATATTGCAAAACAAAGCATAATAGCAATGGGAGGAAATAAGAGCTTCAGCTGAAATATTAAAGGCTATATTCCAATATATATTATTAGTATTGGACTAACAAATTAGTTTCATATTTTAATAATTACAAACTGACCAGAGGTACACTGACCAAGACAACCATGAAAGCCACAGCCTTAGTGCACTTGCAAATAACTGCAATGACTAGATAAGCCGAGGGATCAGAGTCCTCTCACTAGAGTTACCTCTAAAGAAAGCACCATTATAACTTCATTTCTATCTTTACCGGAGCTTACACAACTAGGGAATAACAGCGTGAGAGATTCTAATAGCTTTCTCTCTGATGTTATAATGACCCAGGATTACCTAAAACAGCAACAATAGGAAAGAAGAGTTCCTCATGCCCACAAAGATAACCAGGAGTCAGAGTCCCAGAACAACAATCAGCCTCTTTTTCTCCTTGAATGGATGCTTTGTTACAAGCAAACATCTTTGTTTGGCTTTGACTATAGCATAGAAGCAAAGAATTGGAAGCATCAATCTATTGAATTTGTTGCTGTCACAACAAAATGAAAATTACTAGGAACAAATTATGTGCTAAATAGCAATAAGTAGTAATTGCTGACCCATTTTTTAATAGGTTTTCATTACAAAGATCTCCATGAAAATCTTAGAAAAATTATTTCCAGCCTGTACAGTGTTGAGCTTGAGAAAGTTGAGATGAAATAGGATTCTTGTATAAGCAACTGAATCCACTGTAGCTGGATTTCATCTCCATTGAAAACCATATTTTCATTTCGAATTTACAATGATTTTAAATTGCCATGAGCTTCTATGTCAATGCAAAGAATAAGTCCTTCCTATTCTGACTGAATTACTTAAATTTATGAATTAACTAGAGGACTAATGCACGAAATTCGTGCAAGGGGCTTGGTCCTCGCAGCTGCAGCAGCTTGCCTCGGCCCTCACAGCCCCGGCTTCATCCAGAAGGTATTCCGGAAGATCGTTCGGCTATCCAGTCTAATTAGCATGTTATATTTTTATTATTATAGATATTTAATGTTTTGTTTTACCAACATAGATGGATTGAAATGTTTAATATTAGCTCCCAACTAAACAATGAAAACAGACTTCATTAATAGACCACAGAACATCTCTTTTTGTTAGTCATTGCTTTTTATATAAAAATGCCATTTTCTTCACCTCCTTAATGTTTCATGTTAGACAATGTCTAACTTTCACCAGAAGGATTATGTTTTAAATTATAGGTCATGCTCTAAATCTTGATAATGATGGCATCTTCATAAAACATAACATTTATTTAATATTAAATTTTTTTAGTGAAAAACTTGAAAATATTTTTTTGTGCTAGGATAAAGGTTTTCAAAATTTAATCTACTATTAAAGTTCATTACTTATTTCATACCTTCAAGAGAGATTTTTTTGAGACGTATAGATTACTTTTTATATAGTTTTAGATCTCAGTTAAAATCTAAAGTACTTAGATTATATAAAATTTACTCCATCGAAATGTTTATGAAAGAATCCCTGTGTTTGGTATGTTATCAATAGCCAAATGTTTGGGATTAAGAATTTGAAACTGTACAATAGGGTCCCTATTTTTGTAATTAATAAAAATAATAAATATGGTAGCATATGCATAAATCAAAATTACTATATTCAAAAATATCAAGAGTTTGTAGTAGCTTAAAATTGGTATCAAAATTTATAATCAGGTACTATGCTAAAAATTAGTTCCTTCTCCAATTTAAGTATACATAAAATTAATAAATCAAAACAATATTATGACAAAAATTCCCACATTAACCTTACATTTATTAATGCTACGTGAAAATTAAGATTTCTGGAAGCAGTCAATTATTTAGGTAAGAATCATGATTTTACTTAATAGAGAATTTTTAAATCATAGAAAAATTGAAATATTCCTTACCTGAGCAGGATTTTCCCATTTTTTTAAAAAGTCTTCTTTGGCTTTGGCTAGAAACTCTTTCACTAAAAAAATAGAAAAAAAATATTTTAAAAAATTTGTCTTGTAATAATTTCCATATTATATATAAATATCCGTGCTTTAAAAACACACACGTCAACCATGGTCACCATAAAACATGTATTTACAACATGATATACTAGAGAGCTATTCTGTTTCTCTAAATAAGAAACATTTTCTCAAATTTCTAAAGATCTCTAATATCTTGCTATATGGAGATCACTTTGATAATTTCAAATCTAATAATAAAAATCCTGTTCCTGAAGACATACCCAGAAGTAATGGAAAAAGGTTGGGACAATCTAGAACAAAATACTAGTAAATAAACCAGCAGTGATAGTTTAAAGGCCTTTATACATCAGAACTGAAAACATCTGGAGAATTGAAACTTGTTGATTTGTGGAGTTTCAAATGTAATCGATTTTGACAAAGGGCTATTTTCAGGTATTGGAATTTATGTTATTAGATTTGTTTTTTCTCTACCACAGACTAACACTTAAAAGAATACCCACAAAGACTTAAAACAAAACAGAACAAACCACCACAAACAACCAAAATAACCCAAAGAGCTTAAAAATCTCTTTCTAACTTTGAAGCAAAACTAAATGTCTGAACGACTAATTTCAAATGTACATGAAGTAAAGCAATTCAAAACCAGATGCTTATATAGCGATTAATAGCCACATTATTGTATAGAGCTGTGGTTTGAAGTTTTAGATTTGGTATGTGACACATCATTTAAAAAGATTCCTCGTTTTCATTATCTTTCCACAAAGTTACTAGCAATGATGTCTGTTTACAACCAACTTCATGTGTTTAAAAATAAATAAAAGAAAAAAATTCCAGAGAGGTAAAGTGGCATACACAATATGCATTCTTGTTCCTAGTTATGTATGCAAGCAAAACCTGACTATACAAGAAAAAATTATTTTAGTCTTTTGTTCAGAAAGCTTCCAATATTTCTCTGATACATGAATCTATAGATAAAGAAGAAAATAGCAGAAAAAGGTATTGAAATAATGTTCAAATAGTAAAAGGCTATGCAAACTGAACAAAGAGTGGCACGCTGGCATTTATTTCAGACACACTACAGTGCTGATGAGATAGTGGTGGGTGATGATGATGATAATGAAAAGGCAGAATTGAGAGGCTCACAACTTCTTGAATAAGATAATCCAATAATGTAGTAATATTAAAATAAGGCACTTTAAGGTACACACTATTATTGCCCCTTATCCCCAGTGTAATCCCTTTCCCAAAACGCTGCTACTAACCAACAAGGCTATTGGCATTCTAAACCTTTTGAGATTTCAAAATGGGATGACAGGTACCAAAAGCAGACATTATTATTTTACTAGTTTATATAAACTGTCATTTGTGTTTTGCTGTTAAAACACTTTCAAAATACCTATTTTAGAAAGTTTGAGAAAAGTAATTTTAAAAATTAGAATTTTCTCATTGTATGAAAATCTCACCCACCAAAATAATGAATCAAACAAACTGAATGTAATTATGCAAATTGATCTAATTTCCGCCCCACCAAGGGGGGGGGCGGTGGGTTTTGGGGTGGAAAATTACATTTTCTTTGAGTTTAGGATGGTTGGAGTCATCCTAATTCTAAAAGTTAACGTACTTGTTACACCTGGTTTTATAAGTAAGATTTTGCGGGGGGGCGGGGGGGGGGGCATTGCGGATGGAGCAGACATATCTGCACATGGCACTGACTTGGCAATGACAGCTATAAAATAAAGAAAGAACATAATTTATTGCTAAATGCAACTGTAGCTTGTAAGAAACAACTTGTGATTCCCCAAAATATAACTGATTATTTTCTTGAAAAATATTTTTAGTTATCTTCTATTTATAGAACTTGCACATCAAGTTTCAGTACAAGCTCTCTGGATGCCTGCCTGAGTGCAGACAATTGGAAGACAAGGAAGAGAATCAGTGTAAGGAGAAAACAATCCCTCGCATCCTGTTCCAGCTTCTCCCGTCACTTACTGCTAAGAGGATCTGGGGTTAAGGAGACCTAACTGGTCAAAGGAAAAGCAAAGCAGTATTGGCCAAAGGAGGTAAATTGAAAGAAAATTTCCTTCTCCCTGCTCGGTGAATGAGCTAGAGGAAAAACTGCTGCTGCCACTTTATTTTATTCACTAAGAGGATATTCAGGAAATTCTTTGACATATTCCTAGTTTACTGTTAAGTAGCACTCCAGAAAGTGAATAATAGTTTTCATAAAAGTCTTAAAGTCATCAGGAATGGGTATGAATCAAAGATATTAAATTTGGGGAATTATTTCAATAAATAGATTCCCTTTTAGAGTAAAGGATAAGCACTAACTATAAAGCCAGTAAAGAGTTCCATGAGGAAAACTCGGTTCCTGAAGCACTGTTGGTCAAATAAGTATATATATATATACATAAACACATGAAATCTCTAGTTTACATGTGCATTATTTACACACAAAGATGAGCATAGTTAACTCTTTGTAAAAATATCAGTAAACCAAACTACACATCTTATAAATACAGACACCAAACATAAAGTATTTCACAACATGCCGGATTATGGGATTATGAAAAACGCTAACACACTAGGCAGCCGAGAACCACATGAATTGGCTTGAATTTTATTCTGTTTAGACAGTGGTGAATTTAAATTTCTAAATGCTTTTCTCTGGTTAGTTTTAAAATTTATATCCACTGATATAAGGTAGTGACAGCTAATTAATAGATTAAATGGTGGAAGAGACAGCCCAATTCAAACCCCACAGCAGAGGTCCCTATAAAGCATAAACGTTCTAATGTTTTGGGTTTCTTGTTTCTAATATATAATCTATGCCTACATTTTACCATTGAAGCCTCTGTGATATCCTGAATCAGACAACCAGCTTTGGAGCTTGGTGCCTCTGAATGAAGATGCTGGCTCTAACACTTCTCAGCTACACGATCATGGGTACCTATCTACAAAGCATCGAACAATGATTAGGGAGAAAATATCTTGAGAAAGGATCTTTCTGCAAATATATTTTGTCCCGTACTGATGGATAATGTAGCAAACTAGGTCCGTACTACAAACATAAGAAGGACTACTCTCCACATATTAACTTAATTTCTTCTCAGAAGTGTACATTTCAATTATATTTATTTTCCAAATAAACGTATTTTCTCCCCAGTTTGTGTTATTTCAAGAGTCTATCACATTGCATTCTGAAGAAATCAGCCTACCAAAGGAATATTTCTGTCACTCAGGGTTGGTGTGTAGGAATGTTACCCACATTCGCGAGATGAAGCAACTAGAAACGAAGTGCCAGTTTTTATGCATTTCCACACGAGCATGAACACGCTCCATTCTGATCACCCTCAAAACATCTCTGAATATGTTTACACATAGGACACAGTATAAAAATTAGATTACAAAGTTCATTTTAAACAATAGGAAATTTATTAAAAATTCAAGTACTGCATATCTTTATTGCATGATATTCAGATACATGACATTCATGCATATTCTTATACAATGAATAAGAGTGCTTTATTAATTATGCTTAGTAAACTTATTAGGTGTTTTGGGCTTCTGTGCTAAATAAACTACATTAATGCTTATATAAAAAGAGCATGTTGCTAGTTATAGTATGCCATTCTTCAGTGCTTAGAAGAGATGATCATTCATGTTTTGTAAGAAGAGTTTAAAAATTACTATACAGATTACAACCACGCCAGATGTTGAGTTCTCCAGTCTCTTTGTAGTAAGATAAATGCCACCTGCACCTTTACACCTCTTTATAATAAAAGCACCGCATTATTTAAATTGTATAATGGATGTCAGAAAAATAGAAGGAACACAGACAGAAAACAGAACAAAATAGAATATAAACTTTTTAGGATAAATACCCAATTAAATGCCAGCTGTTTTTTTACTCAAAATTTATAACTTATAACTGTACATTCTTTCAAAAACCATTCATAACCTAAGTTATCTAATTTAAGTGGTGTGTATTAATCTGTATTCTGCTACACTGTCAACTCCCACTGCTACACAGTGCTGTATTTGTTTCTAAAATACCACTAAAAAACTGCAATATAAATCATTTCTATTGATAAAACAACATAAAGCTAAATAAACCATTTCCTACATTAACTGAAATGTTTTATTAACTCAATATGCTTTATAAAAATATAACTTTATGAGGAGCATAACATCTTGTAAACAAACACGTAAAAAGCTCTAAAGGTAACTTTATTATTATTATTATTATTAAAAAGTATTTAGTTGCCTACCAGATACTTCTGGAGAGGAGCAAGCTTGTATCCAAAAAAATAAATTAAACAATGATTAAATGACACACATAAAAACAACATAGTAGCATGAAATCATCTATACACATTTTCCCAGAATATTATTATACAGAAATAAAACAATAATGTAGGAACTCAATTATTTGGCTGAATACATTCAGATAGGACATTTTCAAAATAAATGGTAAAGAAGTAAAACCAATAATTACTGTTTAGTGCCCAAATCAATACCATTCTAACTCCTAGCAAAACCTTTAACTCCTCATGGTAATGATACTAATAATATTAAGTAACATATATCAAGATACATATCCTATAACTATTGCAATACCATCTCTGGACTTTTGTTATTTATTCAAAACTTTACTGAGGAAAGATACTCTGAAATTTAACACTTTAACTCCCTTCTGAAAGGCATTAGTGTCATTCACGCATTTTACTTCTTTGGTGCTGGTTTAACAATCTTTTCAGCAACATGTATTGAGCACTGGTTAGTGGTGCCAGAAACCGAGCTAGACTCTGGGAACACTAAAAATAATAAATACATCTCCATTATTTAAGGAGACGAGAAGCTGATGGGGAGATAGAACCATTACACTGGAATGTGACAAGGACAACTAAGAAAATTATAAGATTCTATATGCAAACTTGAAAGAGGAAATTCCTGGGTAGTAAAGGAAAGGCAAAATAGAGGACACAGCATTTGTGCTAAATCTTGAAGGGCAGTTTCTTTGGCATCTGAGTTGACGGAGAAGACATTCCAGGCTGGGATGCTCTTGTATAAAAGGCTTGGGGGAAGAAGCATGGTTTATCCAGTAAATGGCAACCGACGTGCAATAGGTGCAGCCCAGGGTATAAGGCTACAGCAGCGGTGGGAGGTGAAGTGTGTAGGCAAGCAGGTGTCCAATCACGGAGGTAATTGTTTGCCATGGTGATGCCTGTCAATGTGTGGGAAGGAACTGGACTAAATGGAGTTATTCATAGTCGCTAGGCTCTATTTCTTCTGGGAAACAGGAGGCAAGATCACTTGCTAAGGAATAAGGGAGCCAGAATAAGGAGGGATAACTGGGGAGTAGAGACCTGGATATTTTAAACCTTGATGACTATCTACCAGTATGTAGTGAATAAAGGAGGGGGCTATTGCTGTAAATTTTTCTATTAAGGAAAGAGCAAGTGTTAGGTATTAAAGCAATTATATTTCTTAATAGTATGCTTTTTGTAATCATAGTTTAAAGTTTTTACTGAACAAATTATAATTCATGGGCTCTCTAATCACTTTATAATTAAATTATTTCATCCTTTACTTATCAGAAAGCACAGAACAGGATGGAAACTGAGATAAATTACCTATAAAAATACCAAGTTCTATCAACAGAGAACAGTACAATCCCTTCCAAAACCTCTGCAAAGTGAAATCATTTGTTTTCTGTACCCCTACTTCAAACACCCACCTCTTTAGAGTTCTGTATTTGTTATTTCTAAGAATACCCTCCCACACGCATGCTACAATACAAATATTTTCAGTAAACTAAATATAAAACATTCTAGTTGTCACAACATTCCTCATAAAAAACAAACATATAGCAATCAAAGTAACAGAATTATTCTGTAAAAGGTGGTTTCCTACCAGAGGCTTCTGATGATTTGCGTGCTTGATCGAAAAGAATAAATTAAACAGATAAATATCACATCCAATATCAGGCCCAAAAGAAGTTATCCATCCATATATGTTCATTAGTATATTTACACATAGAAATAGAATGGAAAATACCTGAGCATACAAATTCAAAAGTGTTTTATATAAGTATTACAACACATTCCTTGTATGTATATATATTGGTATGTTTGTATATACATATATATGTATATATTTTTTAACCAACAAAACCCAATTCTAGAAATGTGTTAATGAATTATCATATGCTACCTCTTTAATCTGAAGAGTAATTCTATTCACTTTGCTGAAGGGGCACTTTATTTGTTCCACCATATTCAAACATGTTCACTTAAAGCAAATTCACTGTAGCCTTAAAAATGATATTGGGTACAAAGACCTTTAATTGCTGTAAATGAATTTGTGCAGTCAAGTGGATGGAACCATACCCACTTTTGTAGTTGAAGATATCAAGAAGTCCTGCACCAAACCACACATAAGTGCTTGGAAATGTAACAGGCAATAAAAGCTACAATTCCTATTGTGACATTTCTCTTACTTTACTTTCCTCTTCTTATGCTCTTTTTAATTGATTCTCTATCAAATCTTATTTACAAGTGAAGAATATAACTGACTAACTTCAGTAAACTGTAAAAAAATATAAAAACTTTTGGTGAAACATCTATTTAAATGATCAAATTATAAAAAGAAACCACATTAACCTGACTAGTGTCTACAAGGACAGATGGATATACTAGGAATCCACAGTGTACTGTACACAACTAATCACATGTACTTGCTTTCTCTCCCAACTCGCTCTCTATTAGAGATGCTGTGGATTTTTTAGGCCATCCAAGCCACGTTTGATTGGAGATGTTCCCTATAGGATTTTGTAATAAAAACTTAAACTAAAAAGACAGTCATAAAATTAATGACCCAGGCAATCTTTGAAATTTTCTTTGAAATGCACTTTACTTCCATAATTGTTCACTGAGGCTTTTTTCTCAGAGGATTATCACATGTGCTAAAGATTTTCCCTTTGGTTCTAAATTCACATATTTTGTCTTGTTGGCAGGCTGTATAGAACTAGGAGTGGATCCCGACATGATAGGGTATTTACATTTTCCACTGAACTAGATGGTAACTGCCACCATATCCTTGATGCTCCATATCCTCACAACATGTCAGACTCTCTAATGTTTGCTAATCTAATGGGTGTTAAATCATATCTTCTTGTTAAAGATTAGGTTAATATCTTTTTTTAAGTTTTCTTTTTAAAATAGATTTTTATTCATTTCAGAGAAGGGAGAGGGAGAGAGAGAGATTGAAACATCAATGATGAGAATCATTGATTGGCTGCCTTCTGCACGCACCCTCCTGGGATCTAGCCTGCAACCCAGGCATGTGCTCTGACCAGGAAACAAACCGTGACCTCTTGGTTCATAGGTTGAGGCTCAACCACTTAGCCACACTGGCTGGGAGTAAATACCTTTTAGAATCTTTTTTGTTTTTAAATCTGACCCAAGGATATTTTTTCCCATTGATTTTTTTTAGAGATAGTTGAGGGGAGGGAAAAGGGGGGAGAGAGAAAGAGAAACATTGATATGAGAGAGACACATTGACTGGCGTCTCCATACGACCAGGGTCAGGGATTGGGCCTGCACCCAAGGTACCTGATAGCCTTCAGTTCATGCGCCAATGGTCTAAACCAGCGGTTCTCAACCTGTGGGTCGCGACCCCTTTGGCGGTCGAACGACCCTTTCACAGGGATCGCCTAAGACCATCGGAAAACACATATATAATTACATATTGTTTTTGTGATTAATCACAATGCTTTAATTATGTTCAATTTGTAACAATGAAAATAAATCCTGCATACCAGATATTTACATTACGATTCATAACAGTAGCAAAATGACAGTTATGAAGTAGCAATGAAAATAATTTTATGGTTGGGGGTCACCACAACATGAGGAACTGTATTAAAGGGTCGCAGCATTAGGAAGGTTGAGAACCATTGCTCTAACCAATGAGACAAAACGGCCAGGCATAGAATCTTATAACTTTTCCCTTAAAAGTCTTATTACTCTTTTAGTGGATTTATGATTTATTCATAGGTTCTTGGAGCTTTGGTTGATACTGTAAAAGGGAGATTTAAAAAAATTACTGTTTCTGTTTGTTGCTGATGTATAGTACACTGTTGATTTTATATACTGATCTTATATCTGACAATGCTATCAGATTATTAATTATAAAATAACATTCATAAATTCTCTTGAATTTTCTATATAGATAATCACATATCACTTGTAAGTAATGACAATTTTGTTCCCTCCTGTCTTTTTCTTGTCTTAATGTACAGGTTATGGCTATCACTACAGAAACAGACAATAAGTATTCTTTTCCTATTTCTAAATTCAGAGAAAATGTTTCTAATTTTCTTTTTCATACTTTACTTGTAAAGCTATACTAGAGTCAAATGAATTTAAGAGTATCTTCTTGTTTTCAATTTTTTGGAAGATTTTGTACAAGATTGAAATTTTTGTTCTTTGGATATTTCCCAGAATTTGATTGTAAAACAGTCAGTCCTGATTTTAATAAGCCTAAGTAAGGCTTTTAACTGATTGCATCTTAAATGGGTGTAGTTCTAATCAGTTATTTTAAGCCTTTTCCATGAATTGATCTTTGGCTCTCATGTATCTTTATTTCCTATTATGCTGATTTTTGCTAATGCCTTTATTAAATATGTTTCTTCTTTTGATTAACCACACTGTGCTTTTCACTCCTTGTTTACTTGAATACTTACAATGCATCATGAATATCTTTCTCCTTTAAAATTTTTCACTCAAAAAAATTTTTGTCTCTACATCCATTTTAGCTGCACCCTAAAAGTTTTGATGCATAGTTGAATTTTAAATTTATATTGAGTTAATTCTTGGCCTGTGAGTTATTTGCACTTTTAAAATTCAGAGATATAATATTTGTGTTTATTTAATTAGTCTTTTATTATTCATTAAACTTAATTGCTTTATGATCAGATACCACAGCCTGTATATCTATTCTGTAAAATATTTTTAATATATTTTTTAGTTGTACTATAAAGTTTGTAAGTGTTCTATATATTTCTGTATATTCTCCAATTACTGGATGAGAATTCTCTCTACATATATCTATAAATCTTATAGTTATAATTTCTTCCTCTAAATGGGTCCATTTGTGTTATATATTTTGAATCTCTGTTAAGAGGTGCATACAATTTTTTCTCTTAATTTCTATTTCTTTTTTATGTGATTATTCATTTTAAATGGTAATTTGTGTGTAACAGTTCTACTCTCTGATATTCCTGAGAGGGTCTGACCTTGTTGAATCTGCTGAATATAATTTGTGTGTGCGTGTGTGTGCGTGTGCGTGTGAGTGTGCGTGTGTGTGTGTGTGTGTGTGTGTGTGTGTGTTGATTTGGGATTGTGAACTCAAAGTCCAGGGGGTCTTCTTCCCCACCAAATATATCTTTACTGATTTCATAGAGGAAGGGACAAGGAAAGAGAGACAGAAATATCAAGGATGAGAGAGAATCACTGATCGGTTGCCTCCTGCACGTCCACACTGGGGATGGAGCCCACAACCTGGGCAGGTGCCCTACCAGGAATTGAACCGTGATCTCCTGATTCATAGGTCAACGCTCAACCACTGAGCCATGCTGGCCGGGCTCCAGGGGGGCTTTTATCTGAGAAACCTGCAGGGCTTGACTAGAAGATGTTTTCTATTAGCTTCTGCCTGGCATCCAGTGAATGTTACTAGCCTGGGACTCTTGTAATAATAATTTTATCTCAGCAATTTTCAACTGCTGTTGTGTGTGTGCTGCAAGAATTTTTAAATCATGCAATACATGACTATTTATTAGTAGTTAGGAGCACCGACCTCTTTTCCTTTAGATTGTCAAATTAAAAAATGGCCATAGCCAATACAACAATAGCCACCTGGTGTGAATGAATCAAAATTATACCTTTTTTTCTTTTTGTCAGATCAGCAAAAAATATTTTTTTTGGTGTGCTGAAGAATTGTAATAATTAGTATAAGTGTACCACTGGATGGAAAAGGTTGAAAATCACTGCTTTATATTATTGGCAATTCTGGACCACACAATTAATACAGATTAAAACCCTAAATCTACTGGAGAAGAGGAACTGATCCCAAACTCTCAGGGCAGGCATCCCACACACATGAATGCACACCCCACCCCTGTCCTTTGGAAGCCAAGCCAAGAAATACAAGCTTCCTCATTTTCTCCCAGGGTTTAATTCTAATCTATTCTCCTACTGAGCCTGTAATCCTTTGAGGATCCTAGCTTTATATAGGGGTCTAAGAAATCCCTCGTCGCATGGAGCAAAGAAGTTGTTTTCTGTCTCTGTGAGGCCATTTAACACCAAAGCCCTTCGGTTACCAAGGTACGAAAATCTCCTTGGAGTAGTCAGGTATGCTTCCTCTTACAGTTCTGGTTTCCACCTGCCATTTCACTTTTTGCACACTGGGGGTTTTTATTATATTCTTGTAAGTTCAGGTATTCATTTAGAGCAGGGGTTCTCAACCTTGGCTGTACATTAGAATCACCTGGGAATCTTTTTAAAATCCTGATTTCTGGGCCTCATCCTCCAGAAATTCTGTTTCTTTGTTACTAATGTTGTGGCCCCACCCCATAACAAAGAAACAGAATTTCCGGAGGATGAGGCCCAGAAATCAGGATTTTGAAAAGATTCCCAGGTGATTCTAAAGTGCAGCCAAGGTTGAGAACCACTGATTTAGAGGGATGCTTGCTATATTTTATTAAGCATTTCTAGGTGCTGTTGGATCTATTAACCTTTGCTCTAGAAGGATTTTCTAATTATCAAGTCTCCAATTTTTGGATTTCTTTTTCTGTATAAGAGAAACTTTGTGTGAAGTATACGAGGCAAAGAGACTTTTGAAAGTTTGTGACATTCATTTTTTTTTATTCTTGAAGTTCAAAACTTCCATCAGGATATATTTCGCTGTTGGGTTTTTGTTGTTAATCTTTGTCAAAACTCAATGAGTTCTTTCAATCTACAAATGTAGGTTTTTCTTCAACTAAGAAGTTTCCCTAATCATATACATATGATTTATCATTGCTTCTGTTTTATTAGTCAATACCTGTTCTTTGGGAATGCTATTCACTCAATTTGTAGAGTTTCCTATTTTAATCCAACTTGACTTTCACCTCAAAAATTCTATCCTGTCTATTTCCCCTACATTCTGGTAGGTTTTGTAAAGCTAGTTCTTCACATCATTCATTTCCTTTCCTGCAGTGATTATTTCAATCTTTACTGCCTCTAATGCAGCTTTAGACTGGTTCATTTTGTTATAACCTTTCTTTGTATCATTATTGCTTCTTTTCTATTCCTGCCTCCTAACCAGCTCTCCTTTCATTCTAGTTACTTGTGTTATATTCCATGTTCACTTAAAAATTTCAAGAATTCAACACAGATGCTAGCTATAACTTCTTCTTTTTACCCCCCCCCCCAATATTTTCTAAACATAACTTCAGTCTCTTCCTACGAAGGCTGTGATTTTATCCTTTAATGACGCACAATCTCTTTTCATAGGCTCCATGTTGTTGCTTTTTTTGTTTATTCATTCATAAAAATGAGAAGCCTTTCAGAACTTTCAAATGTCCCCCAAGTAAGGTGGATCCTCTCATCTCCTATTCAGGTGTGTCAGAAGCAACTTCTCACATCTGCTAGTTGATACATATTTACATTATCAGTTAAATAATCCAGTGACTTTCCAAAGTGGGAACGAAGGCAGGACTATAGGGTTTCTTACTAGGGGTGACATCCACTACACTTCATAGAAGAGCCTTGTCACATCTGGAAGAAGAAAAGCCACTTTTTTCAAATGGAATAGGTAACGAATTTTTGGTTGTCCCACTATAACTGTTTTACATGAAAGTAATCAGCATATTGGATCTGCCACTTATCTCCCTAACAGTCTTTCTTATAAGCCTCATCCCTCCAAGTTCGTGAGGTGAAACTACTATTTATTTCTTTTCCATGAAGCAAGCTACTCAAAGTAAAACTGCTACTTAAACTTTGGTGTCTGCGCATCAATCTGATACTGTACACTCCGTTTCAGTTTCCTTCCTTAATTTCAGAACTGATGCACTGTTTTCCCCATTTTTGTGCTCTTCCATAGTCAATAAAGACCTAGACAGGGGAATTAATTAAGTGCCTGTGCTCAAGTCTATAACTTTCTGTAAGTCATAAAGGTTAATGCCTTCTTTGGAGATTTGCTTTAACTACAGGTGGGCCAATAAGAGTTTTCATTTGGAATGTTGCTATAATGATGATATGTATGTTATGATAAGTATATGAACCAAAAAAAATTTTTAAATGGCTGATATTTTTTATTGATAATGATAAGAAGTGTTCAAATATGTAAAACTTGGTAATTTTTAGTCACTCATTTATTCTACGAGAATGTATGAGTTCACCACTGTGTTTGGGGCATTGGAATAACTACTGGAAATACACCGATGAACATGGCACTCTTAAGAAGTTCAAAGGTTGGAGATTAGAAACTGACATGCTAATATATAATTTCATTACAATATAAAGAATTATTACAGTTTATAAGCTTGCTTTGGGAGTGCAGGGGGATCACCTTACTCTATAAAGTCGATGACAGAGGCTCTAAAAAAGCACATGTGGTTTTCAGAATTTTTATGATATGATATAAATATAGAAAGGTAGCAAGAAATAATATGTGATGTAGTGTAGTATGACCAGACCAGAATTTTATGAGATGCAAATAAAGCCAGTTTAATTTTTATCTGAGAGACAACAGGAGTAACTAAAAGTTTCGTGTTGGGTTAAAAAATGGCAGCACGGAAAATGGTCGGAAGGGATATAAAACGAAAGGCTGAGAGCCAGTGAAGTAGTTCCTGCAGTAGAATTGAAAGGCACAGAATCCTGATCTGAAAGCATTCCCAGTGTCAGTGAGACTAGAGAAAATGGATTTCCGAGCCCATTTCTGATGTAGATTCAGTAGAAATTAATGACCGTGTGCATGTTTGGGGGTAAGAAACAAGTTAGGAATGACTATCAGGCTTCTGTTTTAAGCTCCTGCATAGACAGTGGGATCATTAAGAAACATCAGAATCAATGAAAAGGGAGCGGATTTGGGATAAAGAGAATTCAGCTTTGAATTCAATGTTCAGGCAACGAATGAAAATGTGAGTATGGATGAAATCATTCAGAGAGACCGTAGCATTAAAAGAGGGACAAAGATAGAGTCCTAAGAAAACTAACACTTAGTAGGCAGGAAGGGGAAAAGGGATGGCTTTTTAAATAAAAAAGAGCACCACATGTACACAAGTACCACCTGTACAGCTCTACACTTAGCATTTGCTTATTTCTACAAAGAAAACTACACTCCATTTGTAATTTTTCACATTTTGAAATAGCTAAACATTTATCCACTTATAACATGAGTAAAAATTGAACAATCCTGGAAAAATCAGAATGTCTATTTGTGATTGCTCTGATTCCTGTAGTATCATTCCATGGCTATATGATCAAGTCTATCAAACATTATCTGACTAATCGATAGCTTTCTTGAAGGAGAACTAAAGTAGCAAAGAAGCAGCAACAATTTTCTTCCGCTAAAACCAACACTTTCAATTGTAAAACCCCTACAACACCACAGTGGTGATCTAAAGATTCTGTCATATTCTGAACTTTCAAAGAGAAAACACACATTGGCTGGATTCGGAGAAATCTAATGTTTTAAGTATGAAAACCAAGTATATTCAGTTTTGATATCCATAGAAAGCCTAGGGAATGTTAACATGTTGATTTTGTAATATTAGTCCAAATTTAAAACACTAGACCAGAATTATCTAGCTACTAACAGGAAAATAACAGAATAACAACAATTCTTAATATTTTGCATGTAAAATTTTCCTTTAATGTCTAATATCATTCCATAAACAAATACATAACAGTGAGGATGCGGTTTATGTTATATTGTAGCAGGATAAAAATATTTATTGGCAATAATGTGGTAATCTTCAGTTATGGAAGAAAGGTCCATCTATTTTGACTTATATCATCATACAGCAAAAATTTTACTCTCTCGGTTCTAAATTCCAATTCCAAATATTTCAAGTGTAAATTATAGACTGTTTTAAGAAAAACCATATAATACTGCCTTTAAAAAATAGGATTCAAAGGTTAACTTATAAATATCCTCCTTTTTTTTAAGTGAATACAAAAGATACTAATGAATTCTGCTCTAAGCAAATATTTCTCACACTAACAACAGGATATCTATTTTTAGCTGCAGGTTTGGCTTAAAGTGAATGGCGTTCACCCTATGATAAACGGTAGTATATACTATAGTATATTTTCTCAAAAACCATTTTTAGAATATTTAAAAATATGCCATATTATAAAAACAAAATGAAACCAATTATCACAAGAGTACTTATTCTAACAAATTATTTTCCCCAAAACATTATTTCTGAAAAATTTTAACAAAGCTTCCAAAACCAAAATGTACCTACTTGTTTCATCATTAAATCTCTGTTTCTCAATGAACTATACAAAAAAGCAACCAATAAGTCAATAAAATGTTAGCAACATTTTATTCAAGATTAGTATTTTTTATGTAATTAAAAAGGAGCTAACCAAAAATATTAGAATGACATCGCTAATAAAAAGAAAGTTTATCTTCAGATCAGATACAAAAACATTCCTCTTATGATGGTAGGTCTTGTCACTCACTAATTTATAACACAATTAATAGCAACAGTACCTAATAAATATAACAAATCGAACCTAAAGCAATCTAGGAACTGATTATTTACACTGACTATTAACAGCATTCATTTTTACAGTTCTTAGTGGATTTTATAGCAAATTAGTATAATGCCTAAATGTAAAAGCATCACAGAAATTGTAATTCACTGTAGCTCCGGCTTTACAACTGCTCCTTTAAAATACACGTTTCCTCTTATAATTAAATGTTTTTTTTAAAAATACATAGCTGCAGAGTCTCAGAGAGCATACTTACCACTCATGATGAAAACCAACCTTTCCAAAACATATTGCTCAAAACAACAATCCAGCAGCAAAGGGAGCTATGCTAATCTCTAGAGGTGGGAGCCGATGGTGTAAACACACACGCTGGAACATGCAGCACACACAGAAAAGGAAAAGAGCTGCCTATTGTTTTAGAAAGAAAAGCCCCTAGAAGCGAAGCATCACTGCACAGCACGAGATAGATGCCACTAGCAAACATCAAATTAATGCCAAAGATGCGTCCAACTAGATTTCATTTCTTCCCAGCTCGTTCTCCTAGCCTCTTTCATATACCACTAGAACAACTCAAAATGGCAGGGAGAAAATATTCGAACCAGGATGTATAAGATGTTCTCAATTATATCAGCATGAGTTGTTACCACGGCAACATTAGACCAGAATTATCGGTTCACATGTAACCAAGGAGTCGCTTTCCTAAAGCTTTAATCAACCGAGGCAAATACAATACTGTTTTATTTTAGAGCCCTATGATTTTCAAATTACCACGTTTCTTAGATTTAAGCACGTATTTACCCTTCTTACATGTTTCAAAGATATAAAAGAAAACCCTGCTGTTTTCTTCAAATACTCACACAATCCCATGTTGAACCTGGCAAGGAACAAACAGCAGAATGATTGCACCTAAACGCCTTTCAATCACACCAGCTCTTACTGCTGGCTGCAGACCTCGCTGATATTAAAATGCTGTGTGCAATTGCTAGTGACTATTGGCGATGAATCTCATTGCCCAGATCGCGGATAGCTTTCATTTTTCATGAGCCATAGAGCTACACTGCAGCACAAATGTTAACCATTTAAACATTCTGTATGACGGGTAAGACAAAATATGATTCTTTATATATCTTTATTTGTAAAGGAGATCAGGAAATAACTTGTTTGTAAACTTCTATTAAATTCAACATTACAGTGTCAGATGCCACTTAGGTGCTTTTCAAAAAGAGGGGGATGCACACTAAAGTTATGCACCACTGCTGACGTGTACGATTCCTTACATCAAACAGGATTACGATGACAGATTGTACAGCAAGGTGGACAGACTAGAGAGAATGGTGAACAGACTTTTCTGACGCCCAGAGACCCAAAGTTTGTACCGACATGGTACCAATGATCCACAGAATGGTGCCGTAAGTGGAACTTCAGCAAGTGAACCTGCCATTTTGAAAGTCGCCAGGTGAGAGAGGAGCTCCAGTGATGGGGGAATAAGTAACTCAGCAGGTCTTATCCCCAAGAAGCAACTATGAAATGGGACAAAATTGTCAAAAACAACGTCGTGGCTCTGAAAATTCAGCAATCACAGCAAACTGAGAAGCTTTTATTCATGAAAAACTGCTGGACTCTGCATAAGAACAGTGGGACTCTCGGGGGTGGGGGGGTGGGGTCTTGCTTGGTGCTGCCCCTGTTCCCCCACAGCTCAGTCAGTACACCAGTTCTGTCTGTCAGGGTGGGGGTGGCCATGACAACGAGCTGCTTTGCCACCAGAGAGGGCTGCCTTGATTTGAAGGGGAAGCCAAAACCCCCAAACAAGTGATGTTATTAAAAAAAAATAGCAAATTATAGGAAAAGAACAGAGAAGTGTCCATCTCTGGTAATGTGAAGTGTGGCCTTGGTAGGGGTAAGCAGCAGACTAGTGGTCTAGCAGGAAATTTAAAGGAAAATGGAAACTAGAGAGACAGAGGGCCTAGAGACTCTCCGCATACACCTGGCTGACTAGGAAGCTATCCCACGGGGGAGACCCACATGGGCCCAGCAGAAAGTTAAAACTGGTACAGACTTTAACATGCCCTGAACCCCGAATTGTTCCCCCACCCACAAACCACTCCATCAGCACAGACAGGCTCAAAGTGTGCGAGTACAACGTTTGATCAATCACTGACTAACAACAAAGTTATGCAGACACAGGGTAAACCCTAGCAGAGAAATCAGCAGGCAGACCCCATGGGAGATGCAGTCTATAGACTAAAACAAAACATAAATAAAAACACCCTTCAGGGAAGAAAAAAATAATCAGAATCCAGAGCTGCTACAAAAATATTATTTTTTTAAAGTCTATATTTTGACACAAACATTCTATAATCCATAATGAGGAAAAACACAGTCAATAGAAAATGTCTCTGAATGGGCTCACATATAGGATTTAGCAAACAAAATACTTCAAGACAACTATTTCAATGTGTCAAAAGAAAAGAAAATTGTGTTTAGAGAATTAAAGGAAAATATGATGTTAATGATACAACAAATAAATATTTAATATAGAAAGAAAAATTATTTAGGACAAAAATTATAGACTTGGAAAATACAATAACCAAATTTTAAAACTTACTACACAGACCCAACAGCAGATTTGAGAAGGGCAAAAGACTAAATCAGTGAACTTGAAGATACATCAATAGAAACCATCCAGTCTGAAGAATACAGAGAACAAATGACAGAAGAAAAATGAAAAGAGCTTCAGGTTACCAACAAATATATAATGGGAATCACAGAAGGAGAGGATCGAGACAAAGGTGAAAGAAAACACATTTAAAGAAATAATGGCTGAAAATGCCCGAGTTTGATGGAAAATATTAACCTGCAAGAAGTGTAAGTAACACCAAGTAGGATAAACAGAAAGAGTTCCATTCCTGCACACATCATATTCAAATAATTGAAAGACAAAGACAGAGAAAAATTTGAAAGAAGAGAAAATGAGTAATCAAGTACAGAGAAAAAGCAATACAATTAATCATGACTTTAACAGAAATAAAAGAGACCGGAAGGCAATGGAATGATATATTCAAAGTGTTAAAAGAAAACAGAAACAAACTAGTTTACAATTCTCCATCTGGAAACACTAGCCTCCAAAAACTAAGGAAAAAATACAGAATTCCAAGATAAACAACTCAACAATTTCTGTTGCAAGCAGAAATACTTAAGGGAGTCCTTCAAGCTAAAAGAAAATAACAGGACACTAGCCAAAGGGGATATAGCTAACATCATATTCATGGGTAGGCAAAAGTAGGTCTACAGTTGTAATACAAAATAATACACTAATTAATAAATAATAACAAAAGAATAAACTCTGTATTTTGCATACTTAACCGTAAACCTACTCCCAACCCCCCACCCCCATTCCCGTATAATGGTGAAAGATAGGATCTTTTCCCTAAAGACTGGGAAGACTGGGAATAAGGCAGGATATCTGCACTCACGACTTTTAAGCAACTTTGTACTGGAGGTCCCAGTCAGTGCAATGGGGTTACATAAAAAAAAGATATTGAAGGCATAAAGATCGAAAAAAAAGGAAATAAAACTGTATTTGTGGACAATATGAGCCTATATGTGGAAAATTCTATGGAATGTACAAAGGAACTACTAGAGCTAATAAGTAACTTTATCAATATCATAGGGTATAAGATCAACATACAAGAATCAATAACATCTTAATATATTAGGAACAAATAATCCAAAAATGAAATTAAGAAACAACTTCATTCACAATAGTATTAACAGGAATTTTAAATAATACTTAGGAATCAACTTAACAAGACTTGTTCCCTAAAAATAGAAAACACTAAATAGAAATTAAAGAACATTCAAATAAATAGAGAGGCATTTTATGTTTATGAAATATTGTTAATATGGCAATTCTCCACATATTATCTAATTTCAATATAATCTCTATTAAAATCCTAGTAAGCTTTCCTTCAGAAACTGACAAGTTGATGCTAAAATTTATATGGAAATGAAAAGGGCTAGTATAGCCAAAACAACTTTGGAAAAGAACAAAGTTGGAGACTACAATAATTGATTTTAAAACTTATTTTAAAGTTACAGTAATCAAGACAGTGTATTACTGGCATAAAGATAGACATATATAGATCCCTGGGATAAAACTTAGAATTCAGCAGTGAACCCTTACATTTATGGCCAATTGATTTCTGACAAAGGTGCCAAGACAATTCAATAGAAAAAAGAAAGTCTTTTCAACAAACGGTGCAGTAAAAATCAGATATCCGTAAGAGGGGAAAAAGATCTTCACTTCATACCTCACATTATATACACAAAATTTAATTCAAATGAAGGATTTCTAGATGAAATTGTAGAATAAAAATCTTTATTACCTTGGTTTAAACAAAGATTTCTTAAGATTTAGCACCAAAGGTGCAATCCATAAAAACAGAAAGATCAGTTGGACTTCATTAAAATTACAATCTTTTGCTCTTCAAGGACATCATTTAAGAAAATGAGACAAGTCACAGACTATAAAAAAAATATTTACAAATTATGTATTTGGCAGATAATTTGTGTTCAGAATATATAAAGAACTTTTAAGACTTGATAATAAGACAAAAAAAATCACTCAATTCTGAAAGTGGGCAAAATATTTGAAAATACATTTCTCCAAAGTAAATACAGGAATAGCTTATAAGAACATGAAAAATATGCTCATCATCAATCATTATAAAATACAAAATGAAAACCACAATGAAATATGAGAATAACTATACACACACCTGAATAGCTATAATAAAAAATACTGATGGTAACAAGGATCTGAAGAAACTGTAACCTTAGCAACAGGAATGTAAAATGGTAAATCCATTTAGGGAAAAAACAAAACTGAAAGTTCAAAAGATAAACATAATTTACCATATGACCCAGCAATTTTACTCCTAGACTAGAGGACCATGCACGAAATTCATACATGGGGGTGGGGGGATGTCCTGCAGCCCGGCCTGCACCCTCTCTCAATCCAGGACCCCTTGGGGGATGCCCTACTGCCGGTTTATGCCTGATCCCGCACATCCCTCTCGCAATCCGGGACTGCTGGCTCCTAACCACTTGCCTGCCTGCCTGCCTAATTGCCCCTAACCACTCTGCCTGCCTGCCTGATCGCCCCTAACCACTCGCCTGCCTGCCTGATTGCCCCCAACCACCTCTGCCTGCCTGCCTGATCGCCCACAACCACCTCTGCCTGCCTGATCTCCCCTAACCACTCTGCCTGCCTGCCTGACCACCCCTAACCACTTGCCTGCCTGCCTGATTACCCCTAACCACTCTGCCAGCCTGCCTGATCAGCCCTAACTGCTCGACTGCCTGCCTGATTGCCCCTAACAGCCTCTGCTTCAGCCCCTGCCACAGAGGCTTCATATGGAATGATGTCCGGAGGGTTGTTCGGCTGTCCGGTCTAATTAGCATATTGTGCTTTTATTATTATAGATAACTACTACTGAAGAATTATGAAAGCACATGTACACCCAGACTTGTATACAAATGTTTATAGCAACATTATCCAAATAACCCCAAACTAGAAACAATCCTAATGTTCATCAATTGCTAAGTTGATAAACCGAGTATGTTATATCCAAACAGCATAGTACAATCCAGCAATAAAAAGGAACCAACTATTGATGTGTTCTATAACATGGGTGAATCTCAAAGGGCAATTCTAAGTAAAAGGAGCCAGAAACAATAGATTGTATATTGCCTAATTCCATTTATACAAAGTATCCAGAAAAGGAAATCTGTAGGAACAGAAAACCAACCAGAGTTAGTCTGAGACTGAAGTGAAAGTGGGAATTGATTGCAAAAGACTACAAAATAAATTTGGGGGTGATGAAAAATGTTCCAAAACTGAATTATGGTACTGCACAACTCTATCAATTTATTGTAATTGTACAATAAATCAGTAATTGTACAATTTATCAGTAACTGTACACTTATAATGAGTGAGTTTTATGGTATGTAAATTGTACTTCTATTTAAAGAACATTATCAAGTGCTTCTCTATGTAAGTGGAGCAGTTGGCTTGAAGCAGATCTTTGCTGTGGGAAGAATAACTTCAGTGGACAACTTAATTATGTAAATGTAAGGTTGCTAGGCATCCATTACCTTGGGGGAATTAGGTAACAAAATCTTCTGAAGCTTGGTCAAGGCTGTTCCTTCTCAATACCCCGTGGTATTGAGATCAGATCCACAGCCTGCTTTTCCAGACAATATCTTATTATATCTTCAAGTAAATCCTAAATTTTCATATTTTCTCATATTTATGTATCATCCTATATAATAAAAGCCTAATATGCAAATTGTCCCCTCCCCTGGGATTTTGACAGGGAGTTCTACTGCTCACTATGACGTACACTGACCACCAGAGGGTGGTGCGGAACACAGCGCTGGCAGCAGACAGCAATGGAGGTGCTGCTGGCCCCAATGGGCCCCAACAAGAGTGGGACTGCAGTGGGATGGTGGAGCAGGTGAAAAGGCGGCACCAGGCCAAGGTGGGTGTGAACGGGGGCCCAATCGCCATGCCAATCACCCCGCTGACTGTGACCAGCGGCAGTGGCAGAGGTGCCTGACCCTGATCCATCAATCCATAGGCGGATGGTGGAACAGGTGAGGAGGCGGTGCCAGGCAAAGGCAGGGCTAAGGGGCTGTGAGGTTGGGGGAGTGAGCTGGAGCCCAATCTCCACAGGACACCCCGAGGGACCTCACGCATGCACAAATTCGTGCACCAGGCCTATAGTATATAATAATAAAAGTGTAAATATGCTAATTAGACCAGATGACCTTCTGGACGTCATTCCTTCTGAACAAAGTCGCAGCAGGTGGGGGCTGTGGCGGCGGCAGGCGGGGGCCGGGGCCAAGGCCCTTGCATGAATTTCGTGCATCGGACTTCTAGTTGTCTTATAATAAAATAACCTTTTCCCCCTTTGAGACTGAAAATTTAATTCATTCTGTAAAAGGAAAATTCTATTCATTCTTCAATATTCTCTAAGGCCCCATCTTCTCTTTAGTGTTAATTTCTTCTTACATTAAACGCCCACAGCAAGCTACTTATACACTTTTAAGCAACCATTTCACTATGCCTTGAATTGTTGTTTTGTGTTTGCTTTTCCTACTCTTGTTTTTGAGGGTAAAAACTGGATCATTTTCTTCCCAGACTTGTTTATAGACTGATGTAGTAAATACTCAAAATTTGAGTTTGCCAAATGAATAAAAACTGACTATTATATCCATAAGCTTACGGAATAGTTGCAGGTGGAAAAAATAGATAAAAAGGTAATGTGGAAGGCCTTCTAGCTTAGAAGTTAAAATGATACAGATTCAATGGACTAAGAAATAAGCATGGAAGTGAATTGTCTTAAAGACTGTGAGCTTTGGAGAGGTAAAACTGACTCATAAAATGTTCTGCTACAACCATTTTAGCTATCTGATTCTACCTGAAGAATCATATATAAAATTGTTCATTTGTTCAATACAGTATTTATTTATTTACTAGAGGCCCGGTGCATGGATTTGTGCACATTGAAAGGAAATTAATTAGAAGAAATATTTTAATATCACCATTTGCCCTTTCTCTACAATAGAAGTTTCAACCAAATTCACCATCAACAATGACAGATTGAAACACATGCATGTGATTGATGCCTGTGAGAGCTTTATTTGTATCACACATGCATGAGTCAATGTTTATTTATTTACTTATTTTCAAATATCTTTATTGGTTTCAGAGAGGAAGGAAGAGGGGGAGAGAGAGAAACATCAATGATGAGAGAGAATCATTGATTGGCTGCTTCCACAATGGGGGTTGAGCCGATAACCAGGGCATGTGCCCCAACCAGGAATCGAACCGTGACCTAATGACTCATAGGTCAATGCTCAACCACTGAGCCACGCCTGCCTGGCTGAACGTTTATTTTTAAATTGCCAGTGCATGTCATATGTACCAGTCAGTTGGATGGTCAGTCACTTAGCCTTTTATATAGATTTATTTATTTATTTAACTTAAATTCTTTATTGTTTAAAGTATTACATATGTCTGCTTTTCCCCACATTGATCTCTCCCCAGGTACTCCCACCCCCAGCACATGCCCTCACCCCCCGACTGTCTGTGTCCATTGGTTATGCTTATATGCATGCATACAAGTCCTTCAGTTGATCTCTTAGCCCCTCCCCTCTCCCCTGCCTTCCCTCTGAGGTTTGACAGTCTGTTTGATGTTTCTCTGTCTCTGGATCTATTTTTGTTCATCAGTTTATGTTGTTCATTATATTCTACAAATGAGTGAGCTCATATGATATTTATCTTTCTCTGACTGGCTTATTTTGCTTAGCATAATGCTCTCCAGGTCCATCCATGCTGCTGCAAATAGTAATAGTTCTTTCTTTTTTACAGCCGTGTAGTATTCCATCATGTAGATGTACCACAGTTTTCTAATCCACTAAGTGCTGATGGGCACTTAGGCTGTTTCCAACTCTTAGCTATTGTAAATTGTGCTGCTTTGAACATGGGGAAGCATATATCCTTTCTGATTGGTGTTTCTGATTTCTTGGGATATATTCAAGTGGGATTACTGGGTCAAATGGCAGTTCCATTTTCAATTTTTTGAGGAAACTCAATAATGTTTCCACAGTGGCTACACCAGTCTGCATTCCCACCAGCAGTGCAAGAGGGTTCCTTTTTCTCCACATCCTCACCAGCACTTGTCATTTGTTGATCAGATACATGCAAAAAACTGAAATTAGACCACCAACTTACACTACACACAACAATAAACTCAAAATGCATAAAGGACTTAAATGTGAGATGAGAAAACATAAAAATCTTAGAAGAATCCATAGGCAGCAAAATATCAGACATATGTTGTAGCAATATCTTTACCAATACAGCTCCTAGGACAATGGAGACCTAGGATAAAATAAACAAATGGGACTACATAAAAATAAAAAGCTTCTGCACCACAAAAAAAAACCATCAACAAAACAACAAGAGAGTCCATTGCATGGGAGAACATATTTGCCAATGTTACTTTTGATAAGGGCTTAATCTCCAAAATTTACCGGGAACTCACACAACTTAACAAAAGGAAGATAAACAATCCAATCAAAAAGTGAGCAAAGGTCCTAAATAGACATGTTTAGAAAATGGACATACAGAAGGCTGAGAGTCATATGAAAACATGCTCAGTCACTAATCATCCGAGAGATGCAAATCAAATGACAATGAGGTACCAACTCACCCCTGTCAGCATGGCTATCAATACAGTATTTAAATCTAAGATTCACTAGTATGGACTTGTCTCTGCCAGAAAAACAGGCTGCCAATTCACAGGAAAGGATAGGTAATGTATTTGACGATATTCACCTATTCAGTTCTTAAAATGTTGTAATTGCATAGTCATTAAGTGTATAAAGTCCAATATTTAAAATGTGCAAAACTTCTTCAAATTCATCACTATATAACTGAATACACCATTTACAATCTATTTTGAAGGAATTATTAAAAGTTAACTATAATAAATCTGCTAGAAAGAGAACTCAATGAATGTTAATATTCCTATTCATTTTGAGTCACAATGAAAAGCAGAATTCCTCCATGTTTTTCTTTTGAACTTCATGTACTTATATGTGCATGGAATCAGCTGTTAAATATTTATGTTATCAAATAGGAACTCCTGTTATTTAATTTAGTAGTAAAGGATGAAACATATGTAAGCCACCTGGAAACCACTATATGGCCTTTATTCTGCATTTCTTTCTATACTTAATGTCACTGAAGAAGAAAGTTGGATTAAAACTTGCTATATTTCAAACATGTCTAAATTGGTAATTAATCTTTACTCCATAGTTTATGAACCTACTTTTTAAAAAATTACTTGTAGCTTCTGTGCTTAGTTGATTTCTTAAAATAGCACCTTTGGAACAATCACATTCCAAGTATTTATTATCGAAAGATATTACATTCCTTTTTCTTGTCAAACAAGTCCTGCAAGTAAGCTGCTTTGACTAGCTTTGAAGAATGTGGTTTGTATAAAATCTTCATATAGTCAAAACTCCTTCTATAACTTATTCTATAGATGAATAAAATTTTGTGTTTTCGCCACAAAAATAAACCTTGGAATTCTGTACTGAAAGGATTCCTCTGTTTCTGTTGCAACAGTTTTCTCCTCCAGAACAGATTCTATAAGCAGCGGTTCTCAACCTGTGGGTCGCGACCCCTTTGGCGGTAGAACGACCCTTTCACAGGGGGGTCGCCTAAGACCATCCTGCATATCAAATATTTACATTACGATTCATAACAGTAGCAACATTACAGTTATGAAGTAGCAACGAAAATAATTTTATGGTTAAGGTCACAACATGAGGAACTGTATTTAAAGGGCCAGAAGGTTGAGAACCACTGCATAATAGGAAACAAGAGCTGTAAGCTCACTATGCTCATTATTACATATATAAAATTACTGTGTATATTTGATATTTTGAGGATATGAAAGACGGAAGAGTTAAAGAATACTTTATTAATGAACACTCAGTTACTATTTTAGTATTTCCTATATCATGCCTATCATTTGAAGGTTACAAGGTTCTCCTAATTTTACTTGTACATAATCCTATTTTTTATTTTGTGACATTGCAATAAAAGAAGATAACAGCATTTTATTAGTGTGTTTTCTCAAAAAAAAATCAAAAATCATGGTTCATGATATTATCTTCCACAGCTTATGTGTCTCAAAAGGCCCCATACACTTTTAAAATGGTGAAAGTATAGTTTAAACATGACCTTTAGTCATTACAAACCCATGACACTCATTCAAGATACATTTATTAAATACCCACTATTTTGAAGGACAGGTATTAGTGAAACAAAAACAAGTTTAGTATTGGATTCATTCCTCATTGAACTTTTAATTAAAAGATCTTTGAAATGCATAAAAAAGATTTCCAAAAGGCTTTAAGTCTAAGAGAAGGCAATTTAACAGAAGAGAGCAAAGAATGAGTAATAAACTTTTGTTGCATGGTAAATTTTAATAATATACTATTATTTCAATATTCATTAGTTCATTAACTTGAAGATATTTGAAATTTTTCATCTATTAACTTGCTATGTAGTAAAAATTAATTATAAGTAATGAAAACCTTTAGAGTAAAAAAACATTGTACAAATTCTTTACTTTCTTCCTCAAATATCATAATGGTAAAAAAAGTTCAGATGGAGTAAAAAAGAAATAACTCAATACGCTTCTATAGAACTATGAAGGTACTGTATAAACCAGGGAGTAAATTTTGTAAACCAGTCTTGTTTTTGTTAAAAATGAGTTTCCCCCCCCTTAACTGCTATGGAATATATAAACAAAACGAGGCAAAACCTATGCTTTTTGATGATCAAACAAACATACCAAAAAGGGCAAGAGCACTAAGGGTAATTGTATTGTTCCTTTAATCAGAGTGACAAAAATACCTTGGGGAGGACTCAAAGTGTAATGCGGAATGGAATACTGGTATTGTTTATATGTGAAATACATCTTTTAAAGTTCATGTCACCAAATATGGTTACATATCACTCCTTTCGCAAAGCAAGCAATAAATCCAAACATTTTTAACATGCCTGGGAAGAATGTGATGCATGCATAAACAACTCCCCCCTTTAACCATAATTATAAGTAACATAAAATATAATTATGAATGCTTTTGATTTTTAAGATGTTATAAATATAAGAAAGATTTCACATAGATTAATCATACATACTATGCTTTGATATTAGAAATCCTACTTGCAAAACTGAAGTAACTTCCACACATGTGTTTAAAAACAAAAGTTGGCAAATAAACGAGAAATTTAATTAAAAATTCAAGAATCTTCTGTTTCCTTTCAAATTTTAAGGCTTATACAGCCAAGAAATTTAAAAAAATGAACTATTCCTTGTTTCTAAAATTTAGACATTTCACTTTTATATAAGAACAACAACAACAACAAAAGCAAAACAACCAGAAGCATACACTAGAAATGATGTAAACATTCTGTAGAGGTTTCCCACTGATATCCAAAAGTTATAGATAAAACAAAATAATGAACTACATGGTTCGGCTCAACTTATAATCGAGTTTTTGTGGAACTCTTTCAACTTCAACTCGCAAAATGTCCTTGTGCAAATCATAAAAAGACAAACAAAACATAGTTCTTTATGTTTGATTCTAAAACTCCAGTTAGCATTTTAGCTTCTAGTTATAATGTATTATTTAAAAACAAAACTTACTTGATCTGTCCCATAAAGCAGTATGTTCAGAGAAATGAAGGCTGTCATTTTCCAGAGCTGTTTTCTGATCATGTGCAGTACCTTTAGAGTGTCTATGAAACAATCGGCTAGCAAAACCTTCCAATTTCTGAAGAGCAGTTGTACCTGAATACTGGCTACCGGAGAGTTCTCTATAAGCTGCCATTCATGTGTATTTACACTTTACTTAAAGTAGCTGAAAATTCTTCCAGAAGGAGCTCAACAAGTTCTTACACAGAAGCTAAGAGCTATGCATGTGTCAAACTTCCTGTTTGCAGGGTATTCAAACCACTACTGCTGTTCTGTTTCCTGTTAATATAAAACAGCACATTACTGAGCCTTCCTTAGCAAAACTCTTCATCTCAACCAGGGATGAGGATTTTAAAGATTTGAAATATAGATCTAAAAGGCTTTATGTTTAAGAGTGTTTTAATATTAATATACAGGTTAACTAGAGCACTAAATATAACGTTTCATATATAGCAGGCTAATTTTTTTTAAAAAGAAAAAGTAGTTAAATATGTATTACTACCCTATGCAAACAAGTAAAGGTTCATATAAAAAAACACTCTCAAAATAAAATGTTAAAATGGTAATGTGTGTTTTCTAGGAATTCAGCTAATGTACAGACTTTAAGATTCCTTGTAAACAGTTAACTTTTCATCAAAAACTGGTATGGGACAGATATCGCAAAACTTGTAAAACAAATTTATAACATATTTTAACTAAGAAAAAATCTGAACTAGCACTTAAGAAACCTCATTGACTTAAGTCTAATACATACAGAAACGTCAAAAATGTAGTATGCTAGTATTGCTTATCAAACTTATAATCTGCTGACAAGTACCTATGAGCAGTACATTTTAAAACGTTTAAAAATTTAAACACACACACACACACACACACACACACACACAATATAAGACTTAAAATTACATAAAATCAGCCATAGCAAGAAATTTCAATTGAAAGGAAAAAATTTCTTTCAGTTGACTGAGGTTAACTTTTAAACTTAACACAGAGAACTACAGCTTACCTGGCCCCTGATTTACGGGTCTCACTTAGCGTGCCTTCAATTAAAAGTAAATAAAACTTGCCACTGTCCATTTGCAGGAAAAAAGTAACCTGTGCCATATAATGATGATTTTTGAGTACTTGTCTTTTTACACTAATTAAAAAATGAAAAGTTTGTGGTTTTCTCTTTAGAAGCTCCAAATGAGGGAGGGAGGGACGGAGGAAGGGAGGAAGAAGAAAAGAAGGAAGGAGAGAGGGAGAGGGAGAGGGAAAGAAAGAGAGAGAGAGAAGAGGGAGAAAGAACCTTTTAAAATAATCCATCTGAAAAATATCTAAGCCCATACTTCCTTCCAACTACTTGAGAGATAGAATAAATAGGAATAATAAAAATAGAAAACATAGGAACAAAAATGTAATCAAAGACAACACATAACACACACACACACACACACACGAGACTAAAGAAGTTTGTCAAATAACAGCTTATGTATGTACACTTTGTTTGGTGTAATAAAATTAATATCAATCTAAACAAATAAATAACAGTCTCTGAAGACTACACTTAAATTTGTAGCTTTTTTTTACGAATGTGCATTTAATAATAGATCTTTTGTTTTAACGCCTGACAGTGCTTTAACACAAAACAGACACCGAACAAGGGTCTGCACTCTTCAGTATGTCTGCAGAGCCAGACTGACTGTATGGGCAGAAGCAGATAAAATTCCCCAATTCTTTGACTTGCTCTCTTGAGAAAAATTTATTCACTTCAAAGCTCACCACAAATGTCACCTCCTCACTGAAGTTTCCTACATACTTCCTAGAAAAATAAACTGCTTTCTTCTGTTTCCTTGATCTAAAAAATTTGCTCTTTATAAATGTATGCCTCAAATTGTGAATTATTTGAATTCATAAATGCAATGTATGCATTGCATACTCAATAAATAGATTTTAAAGTATCCATTCATTTTTAACAAATTAAAGGTCTAAGTAGAATTATCAAACACATGAATACATTTTAATTTTATTTGATAGGACCACAGTTGTAAATTATCCAACAAGCACCAAGTTGTTCATATATAAAAATAACAGCCACAGAAGTAATGTCATTTAACTCCTTATTCTCTATATTCAGTCAGTTACTAAATTTTATTCATTCTTTGAGTTTGTTTTTATTAGTGAAAATGTGGATTTCTAAAATAACTTCTTCTTTTCTCTGTGTCTAGTTATTCCTTCCAATCACTCATCTCTGACATATTAACTTCCTCAAAATATTACACTCACAGTGTTCCCCTTGTCAATGCACAAACATCCTACCATTTCAGCCTCACCATATTCACTTTTAACACAACATGTCTAGCCAGACTTATATTCATTGTTGCTTGAGTTTAGTACAGATATTTCAGATTCCTTATTAGAACACTAAGAATAATTCACTTTGAAAAATGCATAAACCTTAAAACAAAATTACTACAGGGAAAAGAGAGAGAAAGAAAGTAAGCCTCACTGGATGAGTATCTAGCAAACCTTGCATTTGAAATCTGTACCTTTTTTTAAATTTAATTAAAGTGTTTCCATTTGTTGCAAAATCCTTACAGAAAATAGAATCTTTAGTGCTCAGAGCAATGTTCCTATATATGGTAATGTGACCAGGAAGCTGTTGCTATGGAGGTACTCAGGCATTCGATTTTTATTAAAAGAACTCTACTGACATCTACTGCTAGAAAGAAACAACTGCAGTTTTAACTAAAATTGAATTCCTTCATAATTCAAATTAATCTAAAGAGGTATATTGCTTGTTATTCTTCCTGATGGTTTTTTTCAGAACTTCAATTTGTACTAAGATGTCTAGTCATGTACCCAAAATTGCTGTAATGCTATATCTTATACTTTATTAATAGTTTAAATAATGTATGATAAACTAAAGAGTAATCAACTTTAGGTTATAAAGTCCTTATTATTCATTCTGCATTAATTTTATAAATTATAACAATTTTCAGAGTGAATTGCTTTTGCTTGCAATAAGGTATCGCAAAATACTGGTTTCTTATAGTTAATAAAACTCTTTGAATTTCCTCCTACATCCCTTTGATATACAATTGAGTGTGTGTGTGTATGTGTGTATGTGTGTGTGTGTGTGTGTGTGTGTGTACATGCGCGTGTGCGGTTGAGCACTTACTTTCTAGCACTATAAAATGCCCCGTGCTCATTCTCTATGCTTCCTGCCTCAGTTGTAGAATCAGCCAAGGAACCCTCACTCTGCTTATTGGAGAAGGGTATTAGAAACCAAGACCCGGGAACCAGGTGTGCTTGCAGCTACTGGTGTGTTGTTGCAACTGGGCTCTTTCAGCTTACAAAGAAATATATGTACATACGATGTGTATATATACTGATATCTATGAAGTATTTCTATATGTGACCATCTTTGTCTACAATAAGGTAATAATAAGTTCTTGGTGTTTTCAGCTTTAATTCATTATTGCATGATTCACTTTAGCTTTGTCCTCTTGCTTATCTGAAAATGCCCACTCCAGTGAGCAACCTGGCCTCCACCATCCATTTACTTACTTGTTCAATTTCCGTATACAAACGTAGCAGTATCAGAATTGTTAACCTGGTACAGTTTTAACACCTTCATTCTCATGCGAAACACCTTTATCAACCAGACTACACTACAACCAGACTACACTACTATGTACAGTTTCTTTTGTGTCTAGTCTTACAGGCTTCCACATATTTCCAAATTTACTTAGGTCAGCACCTTTAGCCTCATGTTGGGTGATGGTGATACATTTGTAATACAGTTAAGATTGTTTTTTTCACATCGGATTTCAGTTTGGGATTCCCCCAACCTTCTAAATAATGTTTTTGAAATTCTGCATACATTAAGGTTTACCCTGGGTAATGTAAGTGTGATGGGTTTGGACAAATGCATGCCATGTATCCCCAATTATATATCATAGAGCATATATTACCACCTTAGTAATCTCCTGTGTTTCCCTGATCTTTGGCACCTACCAACATTTTTACCAATGCTAGAATTCTTCCTTTTCCAAAATGGCATATAACTGAAACCATACCTTATACACACTTTCAGACTCTTCTATCACTTAGCAATGTGCATTTAAAATTCATGCATGCCTTTTTGTGGCTTTATTGCTCATTTTTTTAAACTGCTGAATAACATTGCATTGCATGGAATACCACAGTTTGTTTATCCTTCACCTACTGAAGACATCTTGGTTGCCTCCAGTTTGAGGCACTTATGAGCAAAGCTGCTATAATTTTCATGTGCAGGTTTTGTGTGAACAGTTTTTAAATCAGTGGAGTAAATTCCTAGGCTGGATTGTATGCTCAGACTATGTTTAGTTTTGCAAAAAACAGCCACTTTAGTGTTTTCATTAACACCAGTAACGAAGAGTTTCTGTGCTCTGCATCCTTGTCATCAATCGAAGTTAGTTGTGTGTGTCCTAATTTTAGCCATTTTAAAAGATACATAGTGTTTCACATTGTCGCTTTAATTTGCAATTCCTTAATGACAAATGATGTTGAGCAACTTTTCATATGCTTATTTGTCACCAGTATCTTCAGTGAGATATCTGCTCAGGCATTTTGCCCACTTTTTAATGGAATTGTTTGTTATCTTATTAATTTTTGTTTGGTTAGAATTCACCAGTGAATCCATGTGTTCCTGATGCTTTGTTGTTGCTTCTTTTAAATTGTTTAATTATAATTTTAAATTTTATTTAATTTTAATAGATATAGATGTATTCAGATGATCTATTTCTACTTGTGGGAGTTTTGATTGTTTAAAAGTCTTTCAAGAAATTGATCCATTTAATCTAAATTATCAAATTTGTGGGCATAGTGTTTCATAGTATACCTTTATTACTTTTTAATCCCCATGGAGGTTATAGTGATAAGCTAGCTTTCATTTCTGATATTGGCAATGTGTGTCTTCTATCTTTTTGCCCCTTGATTAGTCTGGCTAAATAACAAGTTTACCTTATCGTAGAACAAAATTTTGTTTTTAAAATTTTCTTGTTTATTTTTTCCAATTTCATTGATTTCTTCTCTAATTTGTATTTTTTTCTTTTTCTTTTTTTTTCTTTTTTTCTTTTTTTTGCTTGCATTGGGCTTAAATTGTTCTTCTTCTCTAGTTTCCTAAGGTGGAACCTTACATTACAAATTTTAGATATTTCTTCTTTCCTAGTTATGTATTTATAAATTGCCCTCTATGCACTGCCTTTCTAAATCCCCCAAATTGTGATAAATTGTATTTTCATTATCACTTGGAAATATTTCAAAATTTATCTTGACACTTCTTAGACCAATGTGTTATTTAGAAGTGTGTTTTAAATTAATTTCCACACATTGGGGGATTTTCCAGCTTACTTTCTATTATCAACTTCTCGTTTAATTCCACTGTGGTTTGTAAAATACACTTTGCATAAGTATTATTTTTTAAAAACTTGTTAAGGTGTGGCTCATGGCCCAGAATGTGATTTATCTTGCTGGATGTTCCATGTAAGCTGAAGGAGAATGTATATTCTGCTGTTTTTGAATGGTATATTCTATAAATATTAATTAGATCAAGTTGATTGATAGTGTTTTCCAGGGCATCTATATACTGATTTTTCTGCCTGCCTGATCCATTAATTATTGAAAGAGGGATGTTGAAGTTTCCAACTATAACGGGTTTGTCTATTCCTCCTTTCAATGCTATCAAATTTTGCCTCATGTGTTTTGGACACTCTGTTAAGTGCATATGTTTAGGATTGTTAAATTTTCTTAAATAATTGATTCCAACTCATTATGTACTGTCCCTTTGTAGCCATCATCATTTGCATGGTCTTGAAATCAGTTTTGTCTGAAATTAACACAGCTACTCCAGATTCCTTCTGGTTAGTGACAGCATGGTTTATGTCTCATGATCCCTTTTCTTTTTACCTGGTTCTTTAAAGTGATTTAAAGAGAACACATATCTGGGTGTTCTCTTTAAATAAAGCTTTGTTGTTTTTTAATCCTCTTTGACAATCTTTGTCTCTTAGTTGGTATATTTATGCTATTTACATTTAAAGTGACCATGACATAGATTAGCATCTATTACGTTGTAATTGTTTTCTACTCATTGCATTTATCCTATTTTTTTCCCCATTTTTCCTGTCTGAATTATTCTGATTTTAATTGACATTTTATAGGACTCTATTTAATATCCTCCCTGAAAAATCAATTATACATTTTTTCTGGAAATATTTTAGTGGTTGTCATAGTGACTGCAATATGTATTTTTTAACTGATCTAAACCCACCTTTAAATGGCACTATACTGCTTCACTTATAGTGCCGGTACCTTATATCAGAGTATTCCCAAATCCTTTCTCATAACCCTTATGACATGTCGTCATTCATCTCTTATCCACATTCCATAAACTTCTAGTATACATTGTTATTATTATAACTTTAAACAATTACTTTTAGATCAATAGTGAATAAGAAAAATATTTCATTCTTCATTTTCTTATTTAATGCTTTTTCTTTCTTTATGTACATTCAAATTTTTAACCTATATTGTTTCCTTCTCCTTGAAAAACTTCTTTTATCATTTCTTACAAGACAGGTCTGCTAGCAATAAATACCTTTAGTTTTTATATGTCTGAGAAAGCATCTGTCTTTCACTATCTATAATAATAAAAGCATAATATGCAAATTGACCAAACGGCAGAACAGTGGAATGACCATCCGGACAACCACGCTATGACACCCACTGGCGTCAGGCCAGCCAAGGTGGGTGTGGTGTGACTGGTCGGGGGCCCCACCATCGCCCCATGATCACCCTGCAGAGGGAGGCCCAGGCCACTGGCTGGCAGGGCGATCAATTGGGGGGCTCCACAATTGCCCCAAAGAGGGTGGCCCAGGCTACCCTGTGGCAGTGCTGCGGCGTGTGGGCGTGGCCTCCCTCTGCAGGGGGCGATCCATCAGGGAGCCCTGGCCAGGTGGGTGGGGCCTACATCTTTGGGGTGATAAATCGTGGGGTTCCCAAACTGCAAGAGGGCGTAGTCCGGGCTGAGGGACCCACACCCCCAACCAGTGCACGAATTTCTTGCACTGGGCCTCTAGTTGAAATATAATTTCACTGGATATAGAATTATCAGTTAGCATTTTTTTCTTTCAACATTTAAATATTTTATTCCACTCTCTTCCCCCCCCCCCCCACCACCACCTTGGGGTACTTTCAAGATTTTCTTAGTTTCTGGTTTTCTTCAGTTTGAATATGATGTGCCCAGATTATTTTTACATTTATTTTGCTTGGTACTAAACTTTCCGGGCCTGTATTTGGTGTCTGTCATTAACTTTGTAATATTCTCTGCAATTATTCAAATATTTCTTCTGCTCCTTTTCCTCCTTCTGGTATTCCAATTATGCATATGTTACAGTTTTGGAAGTTGCCCCATAGTTCTTGGATTTGTGGGTTTTTCATCCAATATTTTTTCTCTTTGTATTTTATTTCAGGCAGTTCCTATAGATCTATCTTTAATCTCACTGATTCTTTTCTCAGCTGTATCCATTCTATTGATGAGCCCATCAAAAGTATTTATTTCTATTTCAGTGTTTTTTACTAATAGCATTTCCTGTTGATTCTTTCTTAGAGTTTTTCTTTGCTTACATTACTCATGTAGTCTTGACTATTGCCTACTTTTTCCATTAGAGTCTTTAACACATTAATCAGTCATTATAAATTCCCTACCTGATAAGTCAAACATCTGTAATATCTGAGTCTGGTCCTGATGCTTGGTTTAGTTCTTCAGACTTTTCTTGCATTTAAACATGCTATCTAAGTTTTTGTTGCAAGTTCACCATGTAGCACTGGGCAATGGGAAAAGATCTAAATAGACACTTACTGGGTAACTTGTTAATTTGGCCAGGAGGTAGGCTGTGTGTAACGTTCACTACAGGTGTCAGGAGCTTCAAGTTCCTCTGGTGTCCTCCTTTGGTTTCCTTTACTGACTCTTCTCAGTACTCTCGCTCAGTGAGAGCCTACGCCCTGCAGCTCTTTCAGCTGTAACTCCTTGTTGTTATACTGGAGCCCTGTTACATATCTGCAGTTTTTTCTTTTTTATGTGTTGATATGAGGATGAGGTGTGCAACAGGAAAAACATTCTATAATTTTAAGGTTAAATCTCAATTTTCAATTGGCGTATTCCTCTAAGGTGTACCTTCACAATTTTTTCTCTGGTGGTATAGCTTTTTTCCTACCTTAACTTGAGTTAGGATGGATAGAGGGGACTGCAGTAGAAAGGATGACCTCCCCAAATGGAGAGTTCTCTGGTAAAAATGTCCCTGAAAGAGCAGACCTTTGTCAGAAAATGCTCTAGGTATCTATCTATATAAAACCCTAATATGCAAATAGACTGAACAGTGGAACAACCGAACAAACAACTGGCCACTATGATGTGTGCTGACCCCCAGAGGGTGCATGAGGAGCATGGCAGGCATTGGCCGCAGCGGGATGGTGAAGCAGGTGAGTGGGGGCACCAGACCAAGGTGGGGCACCGGTCACTGTCATCGGGGCGAGCCTCTGGTGAATACTGAATATTCTTTTGCTCCCGTGCCCTGCGGTCCTGCCTGGTGCTCACACCTGCTGCTGGTGCCAGTCCCGCTTGTACCCATTGCTGGCACCAGAGCCACTGCTCGCACTTGCTGCTGGCACCCGGCACCGGACCCGATTGCTCAGTGCTGTCAGCGGGTGCAAGTAGGGCTGGCGCCATCAGCACGTGGGAGCAGCAGTGGTGGGAGTGGGGCTGCAAGCAGACAGGGGACTGGGGGCCATGCAGGAGGGGCATGGAGGATGGGCTGAGACCCGCCCATGTGCTCACCGCAGCCTCACGGCCCACGGTTCCTTTCAAGGTGCACGATTTTGTGCACGGGGCCCCTAGTATTTCATATAATTACTCTTCCCTCCTCTTGTGACAGTGGCAAGTGGACCTTTCTTGGGATCTTCATCTTATGAATGCAGTTCCTAGATTTTTAAATACTGATACAGTTGAGTATACCTCCTGCAGAATTTCATAGAACAGCATTTTTGTTTTCAGTTTTTATTCTTCCTTCCAACAAGTAAAGGCTTTAGAATACAAGTTCTATGTCTTATAGGTATTATTTTTTTAAATATATTTTATTGATTTTTCACAGAGAGGAAGGGAGAGAGATAGAGAGAGTTAGAAACATCGACGAGAGAGAAACATCGATCAGCTGCCTCTTGCACATCCCCCACCAGGGATGTGTCCGCAACCCAGGTACATGCCCTTGACTGGAATCGAACCCGGGACCTCTCATTCCGCAGGCTGACGCTCTATCCACCGAGCCAAACCGGTTTCGGCTCTTATAGGTATTTTTAAGGGACAGGAGAAAATTAGCATGCTTACTAATTATATGTTTAAACCACAGATGCACCTGTTTTTCAGATTTTGATAGATCACTATTTTCTAACTGTTAAACTTAGCAACTTATTCTATTCTTTGGTTTTCCTTCCTTACACATCTTCACCCCATGTGCAAACATACATGTTCTAAATTGTATTTCAGGTAACAGGCACAGTGAAATTTATTCAATTTGTCTAATTCACTCAAATAGGACACATTGGCCATGTCTTGAATCAAATTCTACTAGTGAATATTTTATTCCATGGAAGGATAGCATATATTTCCCAAAATGAATCAGTGTTATTATCTTTTCCGAAAAGTGTTGTTGGTATTGGTATAATGCACTCATTTAGAAGCTTGAATTAAGAAGGTGACATATTCCAATGGACCAAGCTTTTTTTTTTTTACACAATCAACAAAGAAATAAAGAATATACAACCACCGGCCTAGCCAATTTGGCGCAGTGGATAGAGCGTCGGCCTGGGGACTGAAAGGTCCCAGGTTCAATTCCGCCAAGGGCGCATGCCCGGGCTGTGGGCTTGGTCCCCAGTGGGAGCCGTGCAGAAGGCAGCCAATCAATGACTCTCATCATTGATGTTTATATCTCTTCCTCCCTCTCCCTTCCTCTCTTAAATCAATAAAGAAATATATTTTTTTAAAAAAGAATATACAACCACCCACAAATGTGTACTGAACATCTAATACTGTCTAAGCATTGCATTATAGAGAACATAAAGTAATTATGTAAATGTAACTACCCAAGGAATTTAAAAGTCAAGTAAAAGCCAGTAATATTTACCAAATGTAATAACTCAAGATTTATGATAAAATGGACATAAGACACTGGGGGGTAGGGGAGGCCAGGGGATTGTCAAGGGCGGGGGAAAGAAAAAGGAGACATATGTAATACTTTTTGTAATATTTTAAGCAATAAAAAAAAGATTTATGATAAAATTAAATACATAACTATAGAAGAGAGACAAATTTCTCTATGGAGTTAAACTTTTGTGGCTTGAGATAACAATTGCTTAACAAAATAACCCTTCTGATACACTAACTCACACGTCTGTGAATACATGGAGGAACTTTGGCCACTTGATCTACGTGGAAGGCAGCACAGAGAATATAAAATTAAAACTTTGACCATTTTAGAATTCTAACCTCCCTGACAATTGGTACTTCTTTCTTAAGGGTTTTAAAGAGCTAAAGGAATTTAAAAAACCATAAAGTGTAGAAAGGGGAGTTCAGTGTATACTAGGTATTGAGGGAAATAAAATGGAATATATTAAATTCAAGTACGATAGGTAGAATTTTGAGGATAGGTAGAAATTTGAAGGATAGGTAGAATTTAGATAGGCCAGGAAAAGTAAAAAGGGCAATTTAATAAGATAAAACGATATGAATGAAGGCTTAGAGGTACGAATAAATATGACATGTCATATCCCGCCCCCCCCCACCCCCACCCCGGCGCCCTGTCGCCCCGTTCACTCTCCTTTTCAGGAAATGTGAAGGAAATAAAAGATACTACAGAAAGTAATATTCAGGGAGAGGACTATTTTATATAGGATGATCTAAAACAGTGGTTCTCAACCTATGGGTCACAACCCCTTTGGCAGTCCAACGACCCTTTCACAGGGGTCGCCTAAGACCATCCTGCATATCAGATATTTACATTACGATTCATAACAGTAGCAACATTACAGTTATGACGTAGCAACGAAAATAATTTTATGGTTGGGTCACAACATGAGGCACTGTATTTAAAGGGCCAGAAGGTTGAGAATCACTGATCTAAAAGTATCTGAGAAATGTGACTTTCGAGTCATCAAGATCTGAAATATAAAGAAAAGGAACAAGTCAGGAATGATGGAAGAAGAAGTTACCAGGCAGAAGAAATAATGACCTTGAGAGAGGAATTAGGCAGAAACAACATGACCACTGGTCAGAGAATGAGTTGGGAAATGGTCTGTGACATTTGGAGGTAGCATCAGAAGCAAGGAAAACAGTTGAGACTACTGGCAACAGTCCAGGTCAGAGATAGTGGCCTCTTGAACTGAGAGGGAGAGAGAACTGGACAAATTTCATATATACATTGGAGAAACAAAGACTGAACCTAGAAATAAATAAAAGGACGTTATCAAAAATAATACTTATATTTTTTTTGCCTCAGCATCTGGGTAAATAATGATGCCAATTACTAAGAAGAGGAAGAGTAAAGAAAGAAAAAGTTGGAAGAAAGTTATAATAGAGAAAGATTTTGTTGGACATATTCATTAGACATCAAATTGGAGATTTCAAAAAGAAAGTTGGATATGAGTCTGGAACACATCACTGCATACTAAATTCTATATTAATCACATGCATATCTGTTATCAACTGTTTTATATTTCTGCTTGTCCAGGAGAAGAAAGAATGGCTTAAATTTACTTTAAATAGTAAGTTAATCTCCTCTCAATGCTGACCCCGAGAGTCTGATATGAATACCAAGAGCACAGTCACTCTGTAATTCTTCTCTCCAAACTTCCAATGTCTTAGTTCCCACTCTCATCGTATTTGTCATATTACTAAAACACAATCGCTTTTCTAAAACACAATCCTGTGCCATCCCAAAGAAAAACAAACTCAAGTGACTTCCCATGGCCGACAAAGCCCAAACTTTTAGCACAGTAATCAAGGACCTTGCCAACCTTAAACAGGCCTCCATTTAGCTCCATTTCATCAACTTGTATCACAAACGATAATAATAATAACTTCCATATCTTGAGTACAACATCCCCTTCTTAACTCTATGCCTTTGCACATACAATCTCCGGCTTTGGTTCAAAACCCTATTTGAGAGGTAAACAAGGGACCTGTGATAGGCAGAATGACCCCTCCCAGCCCTCATTGGTCCCATCTATTCCCCGAAACCCGTAAACGTATTACAACACACGGCCAAGGGGACTTCTCAGATGTAATTAGGTTACCAATTAACAACTTTAAAATAGAGTCTTGTGGATTACCTAGGTGAGCCCACTCTATTCACATTACATCTTAAAAACAGAAAACTTTCTCCAGCTGGAGCAGAAGAGAGCCAGGACAGGAAACTGTCCGATTCCAAGCATGAAAAGGTTTCAGCACACTGCTGGCTGGCTCGGGGGTACTCGTCCATGTGCAAGGACCAGAGAAGGGCCTAAGGGCTTAGGCAACCCCCAGATGACAGCCAGCAGGACACAGAGACCTCAGTCCTATAACAAAGTACTATTTTCTGTCATAATATGAATGAGGGTGGAAGTAGATTCTTCCCCAGAAATGAAAGATAAGACCCTCCCGCCGAACCGGTTTGGCTCAATGGATAGAGCGTCGGCCTATGGACTGAAGGGTCCCAGGTTCGATTCCGGTCAAGGGCATGTACCTTGGTTGCGGGCACATCCCCTGTAAGGGGTGTGCAGGAGGCAGCTGATCGATTTCTCTCATTGATGTTTCTAACTCTCTATCCCTCTCCCTTCTTCTCTGTAAAAAATCAATAAAATATATTTATTTTTTTTTTAAAAAAAGACCCTCCCAGAATTCTAACCTACAGAACTGTGAGCTAATAAAGGACGTGTTGTTTCAAATTACTAAGTGTATGGTTACTTGTTACAGCAGTAAAAGAAAACTAGTATATGTCTTAAACATAATAAGACGACAGGAGTGAGAAATGTGGGATTCTATTTCCAGAGTATTGAAACTTATGAAATATGAAAATATGAAACTTCTAATCATGGATGATGCAGGCACTCTCCCCCTATAGACCTTAGAACCCTTTATGTTGAAACACGACTGACACACTAGCCAAGATCATGGCCAGGCAGCCCAATACCCAACTCTCCATGGAGGGTTCTAAATACCTGACACAGAAGGCAAGAAGGTGAAACATATTCCTCCGGTCCCCATTACCAACACACAGAAGGAGCCACTCTGTGCATTCACAGGTGTCCTCCTCAGCATAGATAAGGCCAAGCGCCAGGCCTCAGGAATCTGACTGCAGTGAGGTAGACCGGGTTCCACTGAATAGGGAGGTGAACACAGGGGACTGTAGGCTCAGATCGCAGCGTTGCAAAAGCCCACCCAGAAAAATACAGTTGACCTTTTTCCAGAATTACCATGCTAGAAGACTGCTCTTCCTCACCAAACACAAATGCTTGAAAACTCATTCTTCAGGTGATGTATGACAAAGCATTCTGGATATGAAAGGCAGTACCACAGTAGTACTAATATGAAATGTGAGAATGTGCAGGTAAACCAGGGTCAAAAATGAAACACAGATGTACCATTTATGTGTGAAAAATAATATCAATGGCATCGGTGCTGCCATCTCAGAGGAAGTGCCAGGCATGTCTTATTCCTCAAACCTGGGGAATGTCTGAACTGGGCAAAATAACTATTGGGCTGGGCCAAAGCAACAGTATATGTGTTTCAAATTACTGTTTGCAAAGCTAACAGGAAAGCAGACATTTTGACTGTGGGACTGAAAAAAGACATTCTTTAGAATTAGCACCACCTTGTATAGCTATAGAAGTTTCTTCCTTAACTTATTACACTAATAGAAATTTCTTCCTTTTATTCATGGAATTATTTCCATTCCCTTTCTTATAAAATATATTAACACCCACATTATTGTACTGATCACACTGTATAATAATTACATATTTATACTCCTAACTCTTCTAGTGTGCTCCTGCCATAATTGTCTACTTCTAGAATCCCACACAATGGTGATCAAATAGTAAGCATTCAATAAATGTTTTGAGCTGATTAGTTTTTTTAAGAAACACCATAACTCTTTCATGAGGTAATTTTAGGTTTTCTTAAGCGAAGGATGAGTCAGGGACAGAAACACACGGCCTTTGTTAGGCCCCAGTATATCACACACAGTTCTACTTTAGAAGGCTATGCACTTCTACTACCTTCAATTTCTCTATTTTAATTTCACATTAGATATAAAACTATAAAAAATATAAAACTTATTGTCTAGGATATTTTGGAAACTATATACTTATATAAAATATGTAATATATTCTAAATGTTGGAAGGTTGATAACACCAACTTATTATATGTCCAGCATTATTTTAAGCATTCTACATGAGGTAAATAAGGTAATTTATTCTTCACAACAACCTACCTTGAGTATTATTATCTCATTTTCCAGAGGCACAAAGAGGTAAAGTATGTTGAAAAGGTCACAAAATTGCAATATTCTATATTCTGCTTTAATTCCTCTCCCTACCTCCCCCCAAGAAGTATATCATACTTATTTTAAACTAGAGGCCCAGTGCACAAAAATTTGTGCACTCAGGGGTAGGGGGGCCCTCAGCCCAGCCTGTGCCCTCTCGCAGCCTGGGACCCCTCGGGGGTGACCACTTGCTGGCTTAGGCCTGCTCCCCAAAGGATTGGGCCTAAGATGGCAATCAGACTTCCCTCTGGCATCCCGGCAGCCCTTGGGGGATGTCCACTTGCCAGCAGGTAGCAGACCTAAGCTGCAGTCAAACATCCTTAGCGCTGCTGAGGAGGCAGGAGAGGCTCCCACCACCACCGATGTACTGGCAGCCATCAGCCTGGCTTGTGGCTGAGCAGAGCTCCCCATGTGGGAGTGCCCTGACCACCAGAGGGCAGCTCCTGCATTGAGCATCTGCCCCCTGGTGGTCAGTGTGTATCATAATGACCAGTCATTCCCAGTCTTTCTGCTGTTAGGGTCAGTTTGCATATTACCCTTTTACTATATAGGACAGAGGCCTGGCGCACAGGTGGGGGCCGGCTGGTTTGCCCTGAAGGGTGTCCCGGATCAGGGTGGGGGTCCCGCTTGGGTGCCTGGCCAGCCTCAGTGAGGGGTTGATGGCTGTTTGCAGCTGGTCGCACCCTCTTCAGGGTGGGGGTCCCCACTGGGATGCCTGGCCAGTCTGGGTGAGGGGCTGAGGGCCGTTTGCAGGCTGGCGGGCAACTGAAGCTCCCAACCTCTCCTTTTTTTCTTTTTTTCTTTCATTCTGGGACTTATTTACCTTCTATGGCTGTCACTGGAGCTGAGAGCTGGCTTTAGCTTTGAGGCCGGCTCCAGCTTGAGGCCTCGGCTGCTGAAAGCAGGAATCTAGGGTTTGTTTGGGTTCTATAATTCCAACATTGTTTTGGTCCTGCTCACTCCAGCTCTGACGGCTGAAAGCAGGTTTCTGGGATTTTGTTTAGCTTCTATAGTTGCAACATTGTTTCTTAGAGTGCAGCTCAGAGGCGGGCAATGCAGGCGGGGAACCTTGGCTTCCTCCTTCACTGGAGCAAGCAAGCCTCCTGTTCGCTTCAGCTGCCTGGCTGCCGGCCGCCATCTTAGTTGGCAGTTAATTTGCATATCACCCTGATTAGCCAATGGGAAGTGTGTCGGAGGTACAGTTAATTACCATGTTTGTCTATTATTAGGTGGGGGGGGGGGATGAATTGCACTTTCCAGTTTTAAACCTCTACCCGAATGTTTTGGGTTTTTTTTGTTAATCTTCACCCAAGGATATTTTTTCCATTGATTTTTTTAGAGAGTGGAAGGAAAGGAGGGAGGGGGAGAGGGGAAAGAATAGGAAAAGGGAGAGACAGAGAGAGAGAGACAGTGAGATTGGCTGCTTCCCGTACTCATCCTTATGGGCGGTTGGGGGATCAAATCTGCAACACAGGTACAGTGGGGCCTTGACTTACAAGTGTCCCCACTAACGAGTTTTTCGAGATACAAGCCGTCTCTCAGCCGATTTTCTGCTTTGAGTTGCGAGCTAAAATTTGGGTTACGAGCCAGCTTCAGATACCCCACCACTAGTTGGTGAAGCGAACGTCACAGTGAACGCCACAACATCAGCCCAGCATCACGTGTCTCACTCGTTCACTTTATGATTTGACATACGAGTAATTTGAGTTACGAGCTCCATCATGGAACAAATTAAACTCGTAAGTCAAGACCCCACTGTATGTGCCCTTGACCTTGACCAGGAATCGAACCCATGACTCTTCATTGCACAGACTGATGCTCTAACCACTGAGCACACCAGCCAGAGTTCTACCAAAATGTTTTTTAATGAAAATACACCGAAGAGTCATAAATCCAAGGACATAAAGCACTAAGATTTCACTAACATGCATACGGTTTCTACTTTTAGAGTCCTAACGTTGAATACAATATTAGTTTCTCTGTAAGAACTTACCGGTAATTTAAATAACTTTCATTTACACATCACTCTCCAAATAATTTTGTTATTGTGACTGTGATAACTAAAACCCTTGATATAGTTTTAACATCATATAACGTCAGAAGAAACTTTAATATTCTGGAAAAGCCAAAAGTAGTTGTAACTGCATACTAATAGAAGAAACAGCCCCACACATCATCATGTAGTACCCTATTCTATAAACTCGAACACATTTTAGATCTGAGAAATAAATATGAGCCTAAGTCATTAGAACCACATTATAGCTTAAACTGACCACATCTGAAATCTCCCAGACCCCCAAATAAATGATCCAGTGCCAACCAGGCAGGGACAGGTAGATGACACTTAGTTCTGAGCAATATGAGCCGGAGTCAGCCAGAAGGTGGCAGGATGGGGCCATTTAGGCTTCACATACAAATTCAGGAAAATATGTTACTGTCATTACCTTGGGTTTTAGCAGTATACAAAATGCACAATTTTAGATCCTTATACAAGTAAGAATTTTATGTACTAGAGATAGGTTAGAGTAGTATTTCATGTATATAAGTGAAACTATAAAATACCCCATAGACTACCACAGTAGAAAATAATCCCCATTCTGTCTCCAAAAAACCTTCCCTACTTACAGAACCACATGAAAAAAACAAAGTCCTCCAAAGTTCCCCATATCATTCCAATATTCCATTTGAATTCACTAACAATTCAATGAAGACTTATTGTAAATATTGTATCATATAATATATTTTATTCCCTAAATTCAATCATAGTTAGTATATTCTAATGAAAAGTGAAATTTTTTAAAATATATTTGTATTGATTTCAGAGAAGAAGAGAGAGGGAGAGAGAGACAGAAACATCAGTGATGAGAGAAAATAATTGATCAGCTGCCTCCTGCACACCCCCTACTGGAGATGGGATCCGCAACCCGGGCATGTGCCCTGACTGGGAATTGAACCATGACCTCCTGGTTCACACTCGACACTCAACCACTGAACCACACCATCCAGGTCAAAGTGAAATTTTTGTAAAAACTCCTATAACTTTAAAAACAAAAGTTGTTTTCACACCGGGTTTTTAAAATGGGGTGTAGACACTGGTTTAATATGTGGCAGATTAATCATATAATTCTTCATATTATATATGACATGTTTGCAAGAATCTGTTTACTTTTGTATTCCTAGTACCTATCATAGGACCCTGAACACATAAGCCCCTCAAACACATTTGCTCAACTGAGTACAGGATTTCAAAAAGAAAACTAAGGGCTGAAAGCAATTAAGCACATACTTGAACCACCAACCTGCATTAAAAAGGGTTTTCTTTATTTTTCATCAGGTGACCAGCCCCTCCAACCTGAACACAAAACATTAGGGGCTAATTATCATCAAGGAGGGACCAGGCCATCTATAGAGACAAAGGAAGGGATCGTTAGCCGATTGACATCAGAGGTAGAGGTGGTAGCATCCGGGTGTAGAGCAAATTGAGAGGTAGGAACACCATTTAGGCGAGGAGGTGCTTGACCTTCACCTCACACCAAATGTAGAGCTTCAGGGAAACAGTCAGGGATTTGACAGGTATCCTATCCTCTAGTGTCCACAGAGCTACAAGCAGTTTGTGGGGGTTCACCAAACGTACCACATGCAGATACTAAATGGCACCTGAAGCCTCCAAGCCCAGGGTCAGTCAAAACCTGTATTGGGAGGGAGCCCCACTTGCGATGACAGGAAAATACGTCCATGTCCCATGGACCCCAGGAAAAGGAGTGTGGGCAAGGGGGTCTAAAATGTCCAGCCAGAGACACATTCTCTCATAAAGAGAACCAAAACCCAAGTCCACAGCAGATTTACTGTGAAGCTAAAATTTCAGCACCCTCAGGTGTGGGGGCAGGGGACAGTGCCTAGCACCTTAGGACAGACTCTAACATTGTGTGCACAAGGATATACGTTTTTGTAAGGTTTGCAAAAGTAAGATATTTTAACTACAATTAGTTAAAACATCTGTCTCTCTTCATTCCAACTTCCCCTCCTTCACACTTCCCATTATTTCAGGAGTTAAAGATTGGCTGCAGATATTTTAAGAGACTCTGCTAAGGGGAAATTGAGGTGGGAATATGCCATTTGGGCTACAATTGGGAAGCTGTTTCAGATTTCCCAATATAAAAGAAATTACAGACTCATGATTTGAACATTTGTGAGGAGAACTTAATTTTTCATCTCAAATTTGTGTTTTTTTAAAAAAAGGTAAAATTTAGATAAAACCATAATGGAATATAAAACAAAATGAAAAAGAGCCATGAAATCAATAAATGTTAATCTTATTTAGAAAAGCTAATAACAGCAAAAATTTTCTAGATCACACAAAAGCACTAAATTAAAAGGAAAAAATTCTAAATAAAAATAATGAAGGCACATTGTTTCATAATTAGGTTAATGAAAAGAATATGCACATGTTAGGAAAAAAATTTAAATCTCTTGCTGATTTGACACAAAATACTAACATTGACAGAAATACATCAAATTCCTAACAGCCACTACAATGAAGACACTGAAGACAAAATGATTACTGAATACTGTTAATTCAAAATTATTTAAGATTAATTATTGCCTAGAAAACCTGAAATGTCCTGGAACCTTAAAGCTCACATATGAAATTTATCAGCCACCAGTATATGGTGGTGTTTCTCCAACCACAGAAAATACAGATGTGAGAACCAAAAGATTGAACATTGTATTTAAGACCATGAATTTTAAGAACGATCATTATTTTATGTACCACTTACAAAGAAAAAAGTACAGCAATTAAACTAAAAGATAATGCTTTATTAGTTACAATTGTATTTTTAAGATAACTATTTTATACCTATTTAGTCATAACTTTCTATTTTATATCACTTGTGCACACATAAGATGAAAAAAATATGTAAACAAAAATATTGGTGCCCTAACCAGTTTGGCTCAGTGGATAGAGCGTCGGCCTGCAGACTGAAAGGTCCCAGGTTCGATTCCGGTCAAGGGCATGTACCTGGGTTGTGGGCACATCCCCAGTAGGAGGTGTGTAGGAGGCAGCTGATCGATGTTTCTCTCTCATCGATGTTTCTAACTCTCTATCCCTCTCCCTTCCTCTCTGTAAAAAATCAATAAAATATATTTTTTAAAAAATTGGTTAAGAAATTCCTAAAACTCCTTCACATTCAGAGTCTGACTCTTAGGAATTATTTTTGAGTCACAATTAGTGTATTTTTACACAATTTTTGTCCTTTATGATTATCAAGAATTTGTTGATGCCCTATCTCTTGGTTTTCTACTATCTCCTAGATTTTCTCCCAAGTGGCAGATACCCATTTTAATGGCAGATACCCATTTTAACATTTGTGCATGTGGAGACAATGACAAGTATGTCACAAGCACTGCCTGACTGACAGTAACTACAAGATGCCACCAAGTTGAGGAAGCATCCTAATTTCAGAGACATTAAAATGTGAAAAAAGTATGAATACCCATTTGAAAAATGTTTGCTTCCTTTCCCTGTGACTTTGGACTCTGATGGTTTAGAATTCTTAGTACCCTTGCAAGGGATACTTCTACCAAGGGGACATAACAATGAATGCCTTGAAATGGAAGCTAAGAGTACCACGTAGGTATTCTGGTCTCTTCATTGCACTGGAATAACAGGCCAGAAGGGGGTGTTATTTTAACTTGGGTAATTAATCTAGTTATCAGTGAGACATAGGTTCTTGTTATAAAATGAAGCAGGAAGAACAAGACTGAAACCTAGGAGATCTTGTGGGGTATCTTCTTGTAATTTCCATATTGAGTGTTTTGTTTTATTTGTTGTTTTAATCTTTATTGTTGACAGTATTACAGATGTCCCCCTTTTGCTTCCTATTGCCCCCCTCCACCTGGCTCCCAACCCACCCGAGGCCTTCACCCTCTTACTGTCTGTGTCCATGGGTAAGATCTTTGGTTAATCTTTTCCCACGCCCTGCCCAGTCCCCACTTCCCTCTGAGATTCATCAGTCTGTTCCATGCTTTCATGCCTCTGATTCTATTTTATTCACCAGTTTATTTTGTTCATTAGATTTGTCTATTTAGACTTTTAGATTCAATCGTTGATAGGTATGCATTTGTTGCCATTTTATTGTTCACATTTTTTATCATCTCCTCCTCCTCTTCCTCCTCCTCCTCTTTCTCCAAAAATACCCTTCAACATTTCATGTAATACTGGTTTGGTAGTGATGAACTCCTTTAGCTTTTCCTTGTTTGTGAGGCTCTTTATCTGACCTTCAATTTTAAATGAGAGCTTTGCTGGGTAGAGTATTCTTGGTTGTAGGTCTTTGCTATCCATCATTTTGAATATTTCTTGCTAATCCCTTTTGGCCTGCAAAGTTTCTGTTGAGAAATCAGCTGATAGTCATATAGGTGCAGTTAGCTGGTAACTAACTGCTTTTTTCTTGCTGCTTTTAAGTTTCTCTCTTTGTCTTTAGCCCTTGGCATTTTAATTATGATGTGTCTTGGTGTGGTCCTCTTTGGGTTCCTCTTATTTGGGACTCTCTGCACTTCCTGGACATGTAAGTCTATTTCTTTCACCAGTTAGGGGAAGTTTTCTGTTATTATTTCTTCAAATAGTTTTTCAGTGTTTTGCTCTCTCCATCTCCTCCTGGCACCACCATAATGCAAATGTTGGTATGTTTGACATTGTCCCAGAGGCTCCTTACACTATTTTCATATTTTTGGATTCTTTTCTCTTCTTGCTCTTCTGATTAGGTGTTTTATGCTTCCTCATATTCCACATCATTGATTTGATTCTTGGACTCCTCTACTGTTGAATCCCTGTAAGTTATTCTTTATTTCAGTTAGTGTATGCATAATTTCTGACTAGTTCTTTTTCATGTCTTTCATTTTCTCACTAAGATCCTTGAAAGTCTTATGAAGATTCTTGAGTAACCTTATAACCATGGTTTTGAATTCTATATCCAAAAGTTTGCTTGTTTCCATTTCTTTCATTTGTGGCATGTTTTTTTCTCTCCCCATTTTGGCCGCTTTCTTGTGTTTCTTGATAGGCAAAAGAGGACCTGAACTATTTTTCAGAGAGATGCTTTTTAAAAATATAGTCATAAAACTTAAACATATCTAAGTGTTACTGAAGAAAAATCTCTACTGAACCTATGGATTAATATGCCAACTGGTGCTTACAATTATTATTTTGCATTTACTTCTAATATGAGATTGGGAAGATTGCCATTAAAATACTCTGCTTGGTAGAAGAGAAGATTAATTATTCCCCTGGAGATAACTACAAGTATGTACTTTAACTTCAGGTCAGGGTTTACTTGTTTTATTAGCAGCAGTGTCTTTGTATTTAAATATTTTTATTGATTTTGTAGAGAGAGAGGAAAGGAAAAGCGGAGAGAGACAAACATCAATGAGAGAGAGAAACATTGATAGGCTGCCTCCTGCAGCCCCCTATTGGGGTTTGAGCCTACAACCTGGGCATGTGCCCTGATTGGGAATCAAACTGGTGACCTCTCAGTCCCCAGCCAACTGAGCTACACTGGCCAGGGCTAAGGGCAGTGTCTTAATGAGAAACTAATATTGCAAGGAAGTTTTGTGAACTTGGCTCAAAGACACAAGATCAGTTGGAGAATTGAGAATGTGTTGGTGTAGCAATGAATATCCACTGTCAGCATTGCTCTCAGCATTGGAGGTGAGTGTCCATTTCCCAATAGAAAATGTCCTAAATGGGATGCTTTGCAACTGTGGGTTGCCTCCTTTGGTTCCTGCGTTAACCACTCTGTAATATACTCATTTAATTCATATGTCCTCCTAGGAAAGGCAGCTAGAGGTCTTGTTTGTATGCATGTTTCATAGGGCTCCCAGGAAACCAACAAAACATACTCATAAGATGGATCATTCAGCTCTTAGGCATGGGGTTCAAGGAGTATGTTTAGAGAAAGGTTTTCACTCAGAACTCTGACAGTACTCCAAATTTCTTAAGGAAAGAGGTTGACAGAAAATATTTTCAATGTATAAAACTGACAGGATTAATATCTAGAATTAAAAAAACACATTTTATAATTCAACAAAAATATTAAAAATGAGGAAGAAGCCCTGGCCTGTGTGGCTCAGTTGGTTGGAGCACCGTCCCATGCACCAAAAGGTGGCAGGCTCAATTCCTGGTCAGGGCACATGTGCGAAGAAACTGATCATGTGATATCTCTCTCTCTCTCTCTCTCTCTCCCCTCCCTTTCTCTCTCTCCTTCCCTCTCCCCTCTCTCCCTTTCTCTCTCTAAAATCAATTTCTAAAAAATGCAAAAAATGAGGAAGAAATATAATAAAGGATATGAATAGGTAAATTACTATAGATAAAATTTAGATGGTCAATAGAAAATATATTTTAGTTCACTAATACCAATGAAATGTGACTTTAAATGAGATATTGAGTTTTTTTGTTTGTTTATCTGTTTTCATTTACCATGTTAGCAAAGATGAATAAGTCACACAGTATTGTGTATGATAAGCATGTTACATGTAAATTGGGATAGCCACTCCTGAGATGATTTGATTGTATCTATTAAACTGCTAATGGCCATAAACTGTCACCCAAAAACTCACTTGTTGGGTATATTCTGAATAGAAACACATATATGTGTAAAAAATTAAGTATTAGAAGGAAAAGGCAAACACTGTTGAGGATGTAAAGAAATTGAAATTCTCATACATTGCTGGTGGAAATGTGAAATGGTGCAACCACTTTGGAAACATTTGGCAATTTGTCAGAATGTTAATCATTAAATTACTGTACTAAGCAGTTTTACTCCTAGAAATTTATCTAAGAGAAATAAAAACATGTCCACACAAGCATTTACACATGAATATTCATAGCAGCATTACTAGTATTTATAACTAAGGGCTGGTGCACGAAATTTGTGCGCGGATAAGGTCCCTAGGCCTGGCCGGTGATAGGGCTTATCTGTGGGGTGCCCAGCAGGGTGACCAGGTTGCCCCCACTGGCATCGGCCTTGGCTGGCCTGGAACTGCCCACTCGCTGGCCCCGCCCCCTGTTGCCTCTGTGGGAGGTGACCAGCGGGGCAATCTGGGGGACCTCTGCTGGGGGCAGCTGCTGTGTTGAGTGTCTGCCCCCTGATGGTCAGTGCGCATCATAGCAACTGGTCATTCCACTGGTTGTTCTGCCGTTTTGTCAATTTGCATATTAGGCTTTTATTATATAGGATACCCATATTAGGCTTTTATTATATAGGATACCCATAAATTGGAAACAACTCAACTGGAGAAACAGAGGTGCCATATCCATACAATGGAATACTATTAAACAATAAAATGTAACAAAGTATTGGGACATGCTATGACATGGATGAACCTCAAAAACATGCTAACTGGAAGAAGTGAGACATAAAAGAATGCATATTGTATGGTTTCATTTTTGCCCATGACCAGTGGTAAGATTGGAGACCGACTCCACATGGGCATGGGGTTCCTTTTGGGGTGATGACTATATTTTTAAAAAGCATCTCTCTGAAAAATAGTTCAGGTCCTCTTTTGCCTATCAAGAAACTGTATTTATTTACCTGTCCAGTATTTCTTGAGTGCCTATTTCATGATGAGCAAAAACAGACATAACAGTTGAGTGGGAAAGGATGTACTACAAAAAAAAAATGGCATGATTCTATGAAAACATGCAAGAGGGGACCCTTAATATAGTGTGAGAAAATCAGACAGCACCTTCCTGAAAGTACAGTGATTGAAATGAAATGTAAAGGATATAATGAAGAGTTAAGCAGACAAAGAAAGAAGAGATATAGAGACTTCCAGACAGAAAACAGTGTGGCCTGATGAAAAAAAAGTATGAGGGTGAATTTCAGAAATCATAGCTTAAAGAAAAAGCTTACTTACCAAGTGAAATATAATAAAGAAATTAGTACTTATGTAAGTGTACTATTTATATCCTTGGTTAATTCCTCTGAGATGTTTCTATAATGTCAATAATGGAAGATCAGTTACATTAAATCTTCAATAATCCATATTAATGGAAACAGCAGACAAATCATTTTTAGTTTTAAATTAACCCCCTATTTTTTTCCAATAGCAGGTTGATTCATTTTACTCAAATCAATAAAAATATTTGACTGGTATTATCTTTTTTTAATGTTTATTTTTATTTATTTCAGAGAGGAAGGGAGAGGGAGAGATATTTAGAAACATCAGTGATGAGAATCATTGATCGGCTGCCTCCTGCACACACCCTAATGGGGATCGAGCCTACAGCCCAGGCATGTGCCCTCACTGGGAATGGAACTGTGACCTCCTGGTTCATAGGTTGATCCTCAATCACTGAGTCACACCAGCCAGGCAATTTGTAATGTCTTAATAAGCACTCGCTAGCAGTACAGAAAGAATCATTTTGTGATTGGGGCACACTTCTGAACACAACTTTCAGTCTTAAAAGTCAACAACAATGCCAATGCAATCATAGTAATAATGTTTTATTGTGTCTTACAAAGCACTATAAGGAGTAGAAAGGAAGGAAATCAAACAAGAGAAAGGGGCCCAATCATGACAGGCCCTTATACGTCAGGCTAAGAATAATACCCTCCTATATGCAATGGAGCACAGTAACAATAATTTTAAGCAGGGAGTAACCAGATCAGATTTGAGAGATGGCTAAGAGAATTGAAGATAGGGAGGCTGGTTAAGCAGCTATTTTCTTTTTTTAATTTATTTAAATTTTATCTTTATTATTGAAAGTATTACAGATGTCCCCTTTTGTTCCTATTGACCCCTATGCTGTAACCCTTCCCCAGGCCTATAGCACTATTGTCTGTGTCCACGGGTTATGCATACATGCATATAAATGTTTTGGTTAATATCTTCCTACCCCCACCCTCCCTCCCTCCCTTCCCTCTCAGATTCCTCAGTCTGTCATCAACAAGTGCTGGTGAAAATAAGGAGAAAAAGGAACCCTAGTACACTGCTGGTGGGAATGCAGACTGGCGCAGCCACTATGGAAAACAGTATGGAGTTTCCTCAAAAAATTAAAATGGAACTGCCATTTGACCCAGAGACCCCACTTGTAGGAATATATCCTAAGAAACCCAGAACACCAATCAGAAAGAATATATGCACCCAGCAAGTGAAGATCAAGAAATAGCCCAAGTGCCCATTAGTAGATGAGTGAATAAAAAAGCTATGGTACATTTACACCATGGAATACTATGCAGCTGTAAAAAAAAAAAAAAAAAGAAAGAAAGAAAGAAAGAAAAAAAAAAAGAAGGATCTCTTAACCTTTGGGACAGCATGAAGCGACCTGGAGAGTATTATGCTAAGTGAAATAAGCCAGTCAAAGAAAGACAAGAATCACATGCTCTCACTCATATGTAGAATCTAATGAACAAAATAAACTGATAAACAAAATAGATCCTGAAACATGGAACAGACTGATGAAGCAACTATTTAGATATTCTTAAAAGTGATAAATATCTGAACAAAGCAAAAAAAAGTAAAATTGGAAATGATGGAATAAATCACTGATAAGATCCAATCACCAATGAGAGGTAGGGATAAGGAAAATGAAAGAATCTAGAATGACTTCCAGATTTCTGACTTATATGACTGGTAAGTCTCCATTTTTAGCAAAAAAGAAATAGGGGGTATAAATTTAGGAAAAGATAACTTTCTCAATTTGATTTTCCAAGGAGCACATCCAGTAAAAATCAGATATGCCTAGAGTACAGAATCGATATATGTGTTGATCACAAAGTTGAGAAATACAGCAACAAGAAGTAGCGGTAGTTGAAATATTTGAGTGGATGACTCATTTGGGGAAACTTTATTATAGAGTAAAGAAAAAAGCTCACAAACAGTATCAATGCTAGAAATCATTAATGATGCTTGCCAGAGCAGGTAGAATAAAAACCAAACTAAGAGGATGTAGAGTGTAAACAGAAAGTAAGAAAGTAGAAAGTGTGAATTAGCCTAGTAATTAAGAAATTTGGCCCTGCATCAAAAGGTCGCTGGTACAATTACTAGTCAGGGCATATGCCCAGGTTGTGGTTCTGTCTCAGTTGGGGCATGTATGGAAGGCAACTGATCGATGTTTCTCTTTCTCTCTCTCCCTCTCCCTCTTCTTTCTCTAAAACCAAATCAATAAAAACATATTTTTTTTAAAAGTTTGGTTGTGAAAGGAATTTAAGAAAAAGAAAATGATACAGTATAGAGGGAGTAAGCTTATATTTTCGTTACATTTTTCAAATGAGAAAAAGTTGGAATATACATATAATGTGTGTATATGTACATACACATACATACATACAAACATAAATGGGGAGAACGAAATGGAAGAGTTGAAAATATGAGCAGGCCTTTTAAAGTATGATATCAAAGACAAAAACTGTACAATACAAACTTGATTACATAAAAACTTAAAATTTGATAATATTTAAGGATAAATAGGAAAAGTTTTACATATATGGCCAGAAAGGGTTAATAATGCTAACAAATTACTACATTCACAAATATTTCAACAGAAATATAAGCACAGGATGAGAACAAGTTATTTATTAAAAATACAAAATTACCAATAAACATAACGTTCAACTTTTGCTGGAAATAGAATTTAAATTTAAAATACAAGATGCTATCTTTTACCAAGTAACTAAAGTTGTAAGTTATAACTCATTCTTGTAATATTTCAGTCAAACAAACACTCATATTATTTGTACAACTAGAGGCCCGGTGCACGAAATTCGTATATGGGTAGGGTCCCTAGGTCTGGCCAGCGATCAGGGCCAATCTGTGAGGTGACCAGCGGGTGACTGGGGGGCCCCCCACTGACACCTGCCTTGGCCGGCCTGGCACTGCCCGCTCGCTGGCTGGCCCCACACCCTGCTGCAGGTCACCTGTCTTGGCTTGCCTGGGGCTGTGGGCTGGGGCAACTTCTGTGTTGAGTGTCTGCCCCCTGGTGGTCAATGCACATCATAGCGGCCGATCATTCCACCAGTCTTTCTGCTGGCCGTTCTGTCATTCAGTTGATTTGCATATTAGGCTTTTATTATATAGGATTATGTGCATGTGAAACATATCAGAAATTTTAAAAAATCAATCTACAAGAATATTAATCTCAACACTTCATATTTTTTTCAAAAAAAGAATGGAAACAAAAGTCCAACAATAAGATCTGCCTTTTAAGAAAGTACATATCTATACAATGAAAAACTATGTAGTCCTAAAAATGTTATTGTAACAGCCATCAGAGTGACTGAGGCAAAAAAGAAAGAAAAGTCAAAAGTTGGTGAGAATGTGAAACAACAAGAACTCTCACACAATACTGGTAGTAATGCAAACTGGCACAACCACTTTAGAAAACTATTTGATCGTATCTATTAAAACTGAATGTCCACAACTAAATACATACTCAATAGAAATGCATATGTATAGTCACCAAAATACATGTACCAGAATGTTTATAGCAGCACCGTTTATAATAGCTCCAAAGTGGAAACTTATCACATTCCACAACAGAACTGATAAATTGTGACATACTCAAATAACAGACTACTATACAGCAAAGAAAATGAACAATTTCCAACTACACTCAATAATAGGGATGAATTCTACAAACTGTCAAGCAAAAGAAACCAGACATAAAAGAGTACATACTGTATGACGATACTTATTAAACAAGCAAAATTTAATGCAGAGAGAATGGTTACTATTAAAGTTAAAAAATTTGTTCTACACATGTTATTTTAGTAATGTTGAAATGGAGTTAAAAATTTGTTCTATGCATATTATGTTAATAAATTTAACATACTGAATGTTAAGAAATTCCTACAGAATAATATCTAACTGAATGGAAAAAGTCATAACATAAAAGTAAAAACAAAACAAAATAAAACCCAAAGTATAAGTCACTGTTTCAATATGGATGTCAGGTTAGGTTAATGGTTAAAAGTGCAGGCTTAAATTCAAGGCTCCTTGGAGTTGAATCCCAGTCATGTGAGCTTGGGCAAATTACTTAACTGTTTCAGTTTCATCTGCAAAAGGGGTTAACAAATTATAGACCTCACTGGATAAAACAGGTTAAAGCATTTATAATAATGCCTGACACATAATAAGCACTATACTATTATAATTATAATCCCAATTTTGTTAAAACTCACTCATATATTTCTTAAATGGATACAGAGTAGTTCCCCCTTATCCATGGGTGATAAAATCCAAGAATTCCAGTGGATGCCTGCAACCATGAATAGTATTAAACCCAAAATATAATAAGGTTTTTCTATCCATAGTTTTCACTTAAGGGAATTGCTTTATAGACGTCTCCTTAGCATGTGCAAATTGCCAGCATCATTACTTTTGTGCTTTGGGTTCTTTATTAAGGAAAATGAGGGTTATTTGAATATAAGCACCGTGATACTGCAACAGTCTATGATAACTGAGATGGCTACCGAGTGACTAATTGGAGGGAGTATATACAGAGTGAGTACACTGGACAAAGGGATGATTCAGGTCCTGGGAAGGACATGAGATTTCACCACGCTACTCAGAATGGTGCACGATTTAAAACGTATGAATTGTTTATTTCTGGAATTTTCCATTTAATATTTTTGGAATGTGGTTTACTGAGGGTAACTGAAACCATGCAGATAAAGGGAGACTACTGTATTGAAGAAAAAATGCCAACAGTGGTTGTCTGCAAATGGTGGGATTCTGGTTGAGATTTTTGTAATCTTTTTCTAACATATAAGTAATGATAATTGGAAATTTTCACTTTCTTGATAGTTATTATGAAAATTGGTTTGCTGAGAAAATGGTTTGGTAAACCCACCCTAAGTTAAAAAAAAAAAAAGCCAAGTATAAGTGCTTTGATGTCAGATTGGTTTTTCTATGAGAAGTTTATCTGCATGTTAAGAAGGTGGGAAGGAACTGGAGTTCCAGAAGAAAACATCTGGAAGGGAGAGTGACCAGGGTAGAATTCCCTTCTGGGTCCAGAAGGACGTTATTACTAGTGCAATCAGAGGGACATTTAAGAAAAACCGCAATGCCTCATGAGGACTAAGTTGTTTATTTTTTGAAATATTATGTAAATTATTCTGAATTGTCTCTAAGAACTTTAAGTCAGTTGTACTTTGTTAGCTAAATGCTTTTGTGTGAGGGATTTGTTTTACAAAACGCCGAGAGGGCAAGGTCCTACTTGAGATTGTTTAAAATAGTCCCCAGCCGTTTGTCAGATTATTTCATTACTCTATAACTAAGTTATACTAATCATAACTGCCCAATGATTAAATGTAAGGTGCAAGGGAATAAACCTCCATTACAAGAAAGCCTGTAGGTACTGATGGGTTTGCTAATGATGGAAAATGGGTTCCAGAGTGTCCTCTGGGAAGAACAGGGACACAGGCAGTTAAACATGAGATTGAAGATGATGGTTCTTACTGTCTCTGGGCAGGTGATAGAATTTTCTGTATTTCAGTTCCTTCATTTGTGCTTCAGTTGTCTATTGCTATGTAACAAATACAAAAACTCGGTGTTAAGCAAATAACTACATTTTGCTCATGATTCTGTAGTTCAAGAATTTGGACAAGGTACTTACTGTAGGAACTGCTCATCTCTCTCTCTGGGGTCTGGGATCCAAACTGGGTGGCTCACATAGCTGAAGTATGGCTGGAACAGCCCCACTGAGGTCACACATCTAGTATCTCAATTCTCACTGCTGGCTGTGTCACTCACGGAAGCCTGATGAAGTTTGGGCTGACTGAAAGGTCTAAGAAAGCTTTGTTCACCTGTCTAGTGCCAGGTGCTACTATAACATGTAGCCAATTCTCATTCTCTCTCTCTGTCTCTCTGTCTCTCTCTCTCACTCACTCTCTTCCCCCCACCCCAAGTGGCTAGTTGGACTTCTAACAGCAGGCTAGCCTCAGAACAGTCAAACATCTTACTTAGCAACCAGCTTCTACGAGAGCAGAGGCTGTGAGTCCTCTGAAAGGAATAAGCCTAGAACTGATCGAGCAGCACATCCACTATATTTTATTAGATAATCATAGACCACGCCCAAATTCAAAGGGGTGAAGAAATCAACAAAGGCTCTGAATGGAAAGGGTGGTTAAAAATTTGCAGGCCTCCCTACTCAGTCTACCCTTTATACACATATTATTTACACGCCTCCATTTTCCAAAATATATTCAACCCCTCCCAAGACCCCCAAAGTCTCATCCCATCACAGCATTGGCTCAACGTCCAGGACCTAATCTAAATCAGGTGCAGATGTGGACGAGGCTCCTCAGATCCAGATGCTTGGATGCAGCTCCTCGATTATGATTCTTCTAATCTGTAGACCTGGGAACTAAAGATTCCAGTTATCTGCCCAACACATACCCAATGGACAACAGTGAGACGAGCAAAAACAGCAATGAGAGAAATTAAAAAAGGGAAGGAACAAGAGGCACATACTAGTCATGGTCAACAGCCATTCTGATACCCAGTTGGGTACACATCATCAGTTCCTTGATTAGTACCAGGAGTGGACCCCATGTCTCTCAGCTCTATTCTGTGGCGCTTAGACTGTATCCGCCAAGTCGTGCTTCATTTTCCGTAAGAAATGGCCTATACTCCGAGCTGAATATCTTCTCGGCCTCTTTACTGTCCACGGAAGGCTGAGGGCCAAGGAGCTTTTTTCATTATGGGCTTTCTGCTCTTTCCACCTAAGTGATCCAATTCCTTTTAAAACTCTGTGGGTTTCTTATTACCAAATTATAATAAACTCCAGTAGTCAAAAGCCACATTCACTTTTTTTTCTGAGAAGCCTTTCTGTATCTTGAACCTCAGGTGAGGCTGCTGCTATGGGACAATGTCCTCCTTTCCCGAAACCCCAACTGTCTAATTGAGAGGGTCTGTGAGCAACACACTTAAGAATCTTACAAGTTCTTTAGTCTACTTGAAAGTCTATGACGCATCACTTTGTCTTCTATGTCTTAGTAAAGAATCTTACAGCATTTAAAATTGTATTTACCAAAAGAGGATAAAAAGGTATATTATATATATAAAAAGGTATATATATAAATACACACACACACACACACACACACACACACACACACACACACACACTGAGTGGCCAGATTATTATGACCACCCCATCAGTACTTCGTTGGGCCACCTTTTGCCTTCGATACTGTGGAGATTCTTCTTGGCATTGACTCCACAAGATGCTTAAAGG